>NW_010533932.1:0-15887 GCF_000687285.1 Phaethon lepturus
AACTGTGGCCAGACTGAGCTCTAGCTGGGAGAGAGCTTTTCATTCCACTGGAAAGCTGAGGGGTATTTTCAAAATGAATACATATTACAGGCATGGTCTTATATAGAATAATAGGAGGTTTTGATAAGAAATGGATAAGATTGAAATTGGTTTACAGATCTGAAAATGATATTGCTCCATATATCATTTTCTATTAAAGAAAATCCAGAAACTATTTAAGGCTGTAACCAACCAATCAAAGTATTTTGGAAGCTCACCAAAACTTACACAGCAAAACATAGAACCTATTGTCGTTAAGGAATGAGATACATGTACCCACTTCTCTGACTCTTTGCAGCCTTCTGCCTGTGCAGTCCTTTGCAACTGCGTGAGGTGTGTGTTGAAATGGTGTTATTCTCATCTGGTGACATTTCCCGTAGACTTTACACCCAGTCTAATGCATGTAGGATTGGGTGGCTGATAAAAGAACAGAAGTCTCCCTCTTTTCATCAAGGAATAAAATAAAAACATCAGGAAAAAATGTGGGAAACGCAAGTTCCAAACCAAGCGTGGTATTAGTTCACAGTGGTTTTGAAGGCATGGAAGAGGTTTCCTTCACTGTTTGTACTGAGGGCACAGAATACATATTCCTGTGCTTTTGCAATCACAATAATATAGTCTCAACCCCAAACTTGGTTCTTTGCCTGTTGCTGCAAAACTGTATCACTGAATAACAGTAATAATACTGGGCAACTTTGTAGGAAATGAAGTCAAACTTCACCGTTCTACTGTGAAGTCCTGAAGTGAACTTTAATTACTCTAACAGCTCCAGGTAGGTTGCAGCAGCCTGTGGTATGCACCCAAGAGATGGCTTACTCAAAGTCCAGTTAATGAAGGAGAACATTCTTAATTACCTACCCACTGCTGTGCATGGACTGTACTTACAGTGCTTTACTTTCAGTTGGGAGGTAGGTAAGTTGCTTCTTCAAAGTCACTATTAGCTTCCTCTCTGATGAGAGCAGCTGGGGATATGCAAATGCTGATGTGGTGGAAGGACCTTACAGAGTGCAGATCAACCATGTCTTCTGGGCAATGTGTTAAATCTTCATTAGCAGGGTAATAGGAATTTTGAAGAGCTTCCTTAATAATCCTTTTCTGCTGGTTTATTTTTAAGACAGACATCTCTGAAAAGATTCTGGATTTATCTCTTGAGCCATGAAGTTGAAATTCCACATTATTTATGTACAATTAATTTCCTTGGACTAATTACATCTTGACTAATTAGCAGCAGCACATTTTACATGAGTCTTAAGCTTATCTGAAATACAGAGATAGCCATTGCAATCCATTCAGACAGGAAGCTCCTCACAGTTGAAACATGAGGAGCAAGAGAGAAAGACAGATGAAATAGCACTTCAGTACTTCCATCCCAGTGCACATCCTAATCTATCCTGCCTGACAAAATGTCTTCTGCTATTAGCAAGTTCTTACAGGAGAGTCACCCCGGAGGGGAGAATGTTAACCCTCCAAATTTGCTTCTAGGATTTCCAACTCACTATTTCCTAATATAGATATTGGTAATGCATTGCCTGTGTTTCTGCATCCTGTGCCCGGGGTTATGGTTCATTTCACTCAGAATGAAAAATAAAAACCAGACAAGGTATCTGTTGTTTTTGATGTTCATTCAGGGCAGGTTTAATTTAAAAGGACATGTCTGGCTGATACACTGCTTCATTTCAGAATATCAAACTTTGTGTTGTTTTAAAGCATATGCAAAACTCAAAATAAATACAGATGCATACCTGATTTCTTATTTTCCTCCTGGCATCTGATTCCTTACTTGTGCAACTATTTTCTCCAGTCTGAGACAGATAAACTCCATCACTCTAATGCATCAGTATTACATATGGGTAGGGGCAAATGACAAGAGAAGGGCTTCGCAGTAGGAAATCAAGCACATAACCTCCAAGAACAAGTATGAACACTGCTCCTCATTAATTTGGAAAGAAAAAGTTCCAACAAGCTGTATTTTCAAGGAAAACTGATGCATGTGGAAAATTGAATGCTGAAAACTGTTTTTTTGGTTTGGGTTTTTTTCTTTCCTTTTTTTCTTTTTTTTTCCTCAACCGCAGCAATTACTAATGCTTCATAATGACTAAGGTTGTTCAGTATAAAGCAGTGTTCTGCATTTTCATTTTTGAAAGTTGTTAGCTTTTGTCAATATGCTGTATTGGCTTCACTTTTCTCAAGAGCCCTCATGTTTTATGCTGAACCTGATAAAAGGTTAAAAAAAATATTAAATCATACATGATGTTAATCTAGCAGCATTCAGAGCATTAAATACTAAATATCAATTCAGCATATCCTCTGCACTTCTTCAGATTTAATAAGTTAAGTGCCAATTTTGTTTATGTTAAAAAGATTTGCATTAAAAGGCAGATTGAACATTAAGAAAATGTCCTGAAATGTTAATCATCTTTTGTGATCATGGAAATGCCTACAGAATTTTTATTTTTACTTATTTATTTAAACCTACTCAGATGTGTGAAAGGAATTGCTCAACAAGTAATGGAGACAAAACAGAAAAATTACCTGCTAGACAAACAATAGTGACCATAGCTACTTCTGCCCACAGAAAGTAGATGGGAGTGAGGTACACCGAGCATGTTATAAATGTTAAAACAGCATTAATTTCTATTTTTGTCTGCAGGTGTCCATAACATAGCTCACTCAGTTATTGACAGAAAACAATCAACAAATGGGAAGTACAGAACTAATCATTCCTACTTGCAAGAACTCTCGCTGTCCTTCTCACCAATACCTCTGACAAAGTACAAATCTCTGCTGTGACATCTGCTTTTCTTATTTTTATCTGAAACATTTGTCATACAGAAAACCTAATCTGTTATGTCATCTTTACATTCAGAATGACCAACAGTCAGCTATTTAGTGTGCATGGTATTAGTAGTATGTAAATTAAGGAAGCAGTATGTGGATGATTGTAGTTATATTCTTCTGTGCATTAAAATAAGGAGCATGACTGTACACTACTCTAGAGACTGTAGTTACTTATGAATCTGCCACAATGCATCTTCTGTGTGAACCTAGATTTGTCATTGCTATGTTTATACTACATTTGCTATGTTTACAGTATATTACATGGGGATCACTTCACACCAGCGCTGACCTTATTCACGAGCTGTACCATACCTATTGGAGTGCCGGCTACTGCAGGAGTGGTGACAGAGGATACAGAGGGAAAAAACCACAACCCACAACTTAGTTCTTTGCAGAAAACAAAAAATTTACATCCATCTGCTGTATCAGTGTTGAAGCTTCTCTGCTCACTAGTGTTTGCAATTAGTGTTATGCAAAATAAGCTTCACTAGATGCTTATGAGTATGGTGAAACCAGCAACTCTTCATTCCATTATGGGAAAAAAGTAACCTCTACTTCAGTAATGTAGTTGTCTGTCTGCACGCCAGCTGTTACTAACAATGTACTCAAAGAAAAAAAAATCATACTCTCTGGTAAGTCTTTATTGCCGAATTAAAGTATACAAAATTCCAATAAAGACTGTTGCGTGAATAGCCTCGGAAGATATCATACTTATGATAAATGTAACCTGTTGCCTGCTGACTGTAGCTGGAATTATTTCCAGTCATATTATTTCATTCGTGGTTAAGCTCAGAGGAGGTGTGGGACAAGGAGAAACCTCTCTTGGAAGACAGGTGAAGTGCATAGTAACCTTGAATGTCAAGAGCTTCAGATCAGGCATTTAGATATCACAGCTAGCAAGGAATCCAGAGAATAACAAACTTAGGAATGAAAAGATGTACAAACGTTGGTATGCTGCTTCTTAAAAGCATGGAACCATGGGGTGGAGATGGCAGAGAAAGTAAAATATCTGGATACACCACCACGTGACTATGAACTAGCAAGGCTATGTAACCTTAGGAGGAAAAAAAAAGAAAAAGGAAACCTGAGTAGTAGAGGAAGCCGTATGATTCTAAGGGCACATTAACCCACTGGGAGAGAGTTGGACGTTCTCTGAAGCACCGTGTGCAGTTCTGGTCATTCCTGTTCAGAAAGTTGAAGTCAGAGTGGTACAAGGCAAAGGTGGACTACTAAGGTGAGCAAAAAAGATAGAAAGTCTTTCTCACAAGAGGATTCCAAAAGAGTTCGGCTTGTTTTGTCTACTCAAAGAAGGACCGAAAGGCATATGGCTGTTGTCTAGAAGCACTTCCGAGGATAAACAACAGAGGTATTGAGGGGCTTTTATAAGGTTAAGGGGGCATACTAGCACAATTATAAATGGGGATAAACTGGCTATGGATAAATTTATGAGGAGATTATTAGAAAGTATCCAAGCAGAAGGCAAGGCTCTTATCCTTCCTGCATTTCTCATAGTATGTTGCTTCAGAAGAGTCATCTGTTATCCTCTGTACCTGGTACCACATACTCCAAAGAACCTCAGATGCTGGAAACTCCCAGTAACACAGCAAAGTAGAGAGGAATATGCAAGCCATAACTGGTCATAAAAGAAAACTAACCAAACTTCTGAATAGAATTATATGTGACTGTGTGTGATAACAAGGGCCTGGGTTTGAGGGCACAGATACATGCTTCTATTCTGGAAACTGCTAAAATTCATAATTGGCAAATACAAAAGAGTTAACAGGAAGCAGAGAAAATATGAGCTATAAACAGATTCTAAATGAAACGTAAGTACTCTGAGAAAAGATATGGGCATCCTCATAGATTAGTCAATGAAAGCAGCTACTCACTTTGTATCATAAAAGTATTATGCATAAGGAGTAAGATAGAAGACATTAGACATTACAGTGATTAAATTGATATGGCAGAGACTGAAAAGAGTTTAATTTATACAGAAGATGAGTAGGAGCAGATATGATGCAGGTAAACAAAATGATATATGGTAAATGGAAGAAAAATTGTGTGTTGCTGTCTATCCTCTAGAATGTTCAATCAAACTGAAAGGAAATACATCCTAAACTAATAATAAGGAAGCTATTTGTCACATAGTGCTTAACTGACCTGGGGGAGTCCTTGCCATAGTAAGTCTTAGAAGCCAAGAACTTAACGACATGTACTGGAGAGAGCTCTTTAAAACAGAGAATGAAACTCTTCAGAGATTGCAGAGCTTAAAGTGCTAACTGACGGCAATTTGGAAGAAAATTCATATGTTGGCATCATCATGTTCCACATGTATCTTCTGGTTTCTTTGCTCCCAGGGTGTGCTACCAAATAATCCCAGGTCCCCAGAATGACAGTGTGATTATTCATTGGTCTTACAGCCACAATAAGAGGTTCTAATTACAACCTGTGTTGAATAAGAAAAGGTAACTGTTAGAAGGAAGGACTCAGTCAGTGTATCTAATTGCTTTTCATATAGATACACAATGAAATTACGGTGACTAATTGTAAATTTTAGAGTGGGACTTAATTTTTCTAACATTAACCACCTGAAAAGGGATGTACTTAGAGACAGTCCAGACAAGCTTAGACTATGTGAAATAAAGAGAGGAATCCTCATCTGGATGCTTTAGCATTGGTTATAACAGTGTCACGATGACTAGTTCAGAGTAGATAGGTGCATGTTACACAGCTAGGCTTGCTGTTAAATGTTTAAACAGAAAACAAGCAGCATCTGATGTTAAAGTAGGGGCACGAGGGTGAGCTTTGTATCACAGACAGCTTGCGAATGACATCCTGTTAGGTCCAGGCAAACCATTTATTAAACGGGGAAGGGTAAATACTGTTTCTAGCTTCAGTCATTTTAAATAGAGATGATCAGAAAAATTCAGAGCAAATGTTTCTTCACTGAAATTAGTTGGCGTATGAAGCCTGCCTGATTGCCTGCTTGATTTTTTTGTCTGGCTCCTACCCAAAAAACCTCTGAACAAACCCAAATGCTGAAGTTGCTTTGCTGAGAATTACACTGATTTGAAAAGCAAATCACTTTATGGCTTCACTAAAATTCTTCCTGATTCAAATAGGTGTGATTGATAGTCTTGTACATGATAGATTTTTTTTCAGTGTATTTTAATCTCTCATAAGGAAATGCAGATCTATATGGAAATTATTTGCTGTGTCATTTGCTTTTGTGCCTTTACTCTTCAATGCAATAGTCCCCAGCAGAATTCAGTGAGGGTTGGTATGTGGCACACACTATTTTATGGCAGAGATTCATTCAGCTACAGCAATGAAGCAGAAGGACGTGCTCATGGCAGGCAGTCAGACCTGAAATTCACCATTTCAAGCAATTACACTCTTTTTTATGCCACCTTTTCTCACCTTCTTAAATAATAGTTTTCTGGTAAAAGATTTTCTACCATCATAAAACAATGGTTAAAAGCCCCAGTGGGACAAATCATGAAGGTGTTCTTGGAACTGAAGAAAGGATATAGTGCTAGATTCAACAGGGAAATGACTATTCACTTAGGTAACTATTAAACAAAATAGAAGTCTTAAGTTTTATTCCAGAAAAAAATCCCAAAAAACAACAGTGATTTTTAAAATGGAATTTTATCTATCTAGGACAAAACCAGTATTTCAACCCAACTTTATTTAAAGGTCAAACCCCCAGAAAGCATATTGTTTAACTCTAACTGATGCCGACATGAGACCTTCACACAGAAAAAGAAGCAGCTTGAAACAATGTAGTAGGTACATTGATCACTGCCCACTGGAGATCAGAGTTCAAATTATGACTGTCCCAGGTTTCAGCCCACTGCTTTTGAGTCTGGAGCTGTGCTTTGTAAAAAGTGACCAACAGAGTAAACAACCTTGCCTATAAAAAACTCTTGTCATTTTAAAATTGGAAAACCCAGTGAAAAGTAGTAATTTTGTGAACTAAAATTAGAAGATAGGATATGGGAGCTCAGGGCTGGCACCCTTCCGATTGAGAGAGGTTTGGTGCAGGTACTCCAAGTGGTACACCTAGCACAGAGAGCATTTCACTAGTGAGAAAAGGGACTTACCTACATTTTCTCTTGCTCTAAGGAACCTAAGAGATTGAACTAATAGAAATTACCATTTACAATATGAAGTGAGTCTACTCAAGAAGGCTGTATCAGTATCTCGATATCTGAACTGTTGAAGAAAAAGCTCACTGAAGAGATACGCTTTGGCTTAAATCAGCTTACAGTAAAGAACCAGTCCTTTATGCCAGTCTACCTGTCCATCTTGTTTTCAGTTCTTGTTTCCCAGTTGTTTTTTCCTTTTTTTCTTTTTTGTTGAATCTTACATGCCTTTCTTTCCTTGCCCCTCTTCTGTTTCTCTTTCTTCTATTCTTTCCCTCCTTCCCTTTTCCTACTTGTGGAACATACACTGCGGCTGACGCTTGATTTGCTCTTGAAGAACATTCCAAGAAGGAGAAAAGCATAGAAAGAAAGAAATAAAAAACACCTTTTACATGCTTGTGTCCCAGATATAGCCCCTAGCTGCAACTTCTAGAGGACTGAATAAAGATTAAGGAATGACCTAACACAAAACCTGACTGTGCAGCTGTATTGACAGTTGACAGCAAAATTCTTTTGCTTTCAGAAATGGCACTGATTTCATATTTAGGTAAAATTAGGAAATAATGCAATGAAGTATAGAAGACACATCTAGTTTTAATATAGACCTATTAATTCTACTGAGCTTTTTGCTGAAATGAAAGCTCTGTAGATAGAACAGATGGGGTTACATATCAGTAGAAAACCTAATAAAAGATCTGAATATATTTTCAGTGGCTGGATTTTTCCACAGACACCTTCCTTGCTTTGTTTTTGCTAAGTTGTGGGTTGTTTTTTTGGGGTGGAGAGTTTTGTTTTGGTTTTAAATGTTTGCTCTTATTGCCTTTAATCAGACTGTAACAGTACTACATACTCACTAGTTTATTATCTGCACTATAACTAGTTAGGTAAGAAATAATATCTATTTATTGCAAAATCTGTTCACACATCTGCTTTCCACTGCTGTTTACCCTCTGAATAGCTTTCATTTATATGGATGAATCTGCAATGTCCAGATATAATTAAATAGTTATTTAAAAAGTTTGAGGAATGGAAGAGTTTTTTCTGTATTAAAGCACACATTCTGGCATAAATAAAAAAAAAAAGTGATAGAATTATTTTCGTTCCTTTCTTGCTGCCCCTTTCCACAATTGGTCTAGTCTTTTTATCAGCTGAAATGGTCTGCTTTAACCAGAGCCTGCCAAAACAGGGCATTGCTCCTGACTGGTGGATTGCTGTATATATTGGAGATTATAAATCATTTTGTTGTTCTCAGACAGTCGTAAATTTACCTGCTTGGTAAGACAACATTGTACAATAACGTCTAATGCTGCTGTTTCTCAGCATTGTACAAGCTGGGTTCACAAGTACAGGCTAAGTTTACATCAACAGATATATATTCTTTAAAACTTTTCACTTGCATTTTAAATGTATGTCTACAAGAAACAAACAAACAAACAAACAAGCCACAACATTTCTCTTTTGCTTACCCTCCATGTAATACAGAGACAGTGGTTTATACTCTGTTTGAATCACTCATCTCCCAGAAAAGGATTAAGTTCTGCATTGTTCTAAACATGCCAATGTGGTCCATGGAAAAGAATAATGATGGGATGTTGTCTCTGCATAAATTGCACAGTCCTCTTCTGATATTAGAGATGAATTTCACAGAAGCTTGGGGAATTCACTCTCTAGTTTCTTGCTAACAAGTTAAATTTATGAAATCTTCAGAGAAATGACCTTTAAACAATTTATGAGAACCTAAGACACTTTAGATGCAATAAAAATAATTTCATCACAACCTTTCTTCCAGCTCCACATTCTGTTAGCGTTGTTATGGTTACAGAATCAAGACTTGATGATTTAGGAGAGGCTGGAATTAAGGATTCCCATGCAATTTCAATTCAAACCTTCATGCATGCGTGTTCAGGCACAGTATTTAATCAGAAGATCACAAACTCCCCCTGCACCTCCCTCCCAAATAAAAAACATTAATTCTGGTATTCACTGCTTAGCTTTGCAACAAGATATTATCAAGGCATACAGCAGAGGTAATTCACTATACCTAATAAAAACCAGAAAAAACCCTTATTGTTATTATGAATAGCTATATCAATTCTTCTATCTTCAGTGTTCAAACCTTCAAACTTCAGCACTTAATACTACTCTAATAGTTGAGATGAAGAGAAATTTGAACTTCAAGTACATTCTTGAAACTTTTATTGGGGAGAATAGATAGCTCTAAATCTAGCTTATTTGCCTAAATTCGACAGAAGATGGAACAGCTTATTTCAACTGTTATACTTGGCACTTTGATAAAGCAAAGTCTTTCCCATGGTCTTTAGTGCGCCACATATTGTTAATAATATATGGTGAGCTATGGCTAATGATAGAAGAATTTCTAACATCATTCCAGCATCCATTCAGGAAAGTCTTTAATTGGTTGCAGCCAAGGAATATGCAGTACAGATGAAGAACAGGGATTCCCCTAATGTTAATGATGCTGTGCAATGAATCACTATACTTGTACAATTCAGAGCAGCCTTTATGCTCCTTTAATGTGCACTACCAGGCAGAACAAAACCCTAGTTAACCTGTATTGCTGGTCAACAGCCCTAACAGAGAGAGGTAGCATCCAGAAATCTGTGAGGTCAAAGGATCCTTGCTATGTTCTGTTTTTCTACTGATGATTTTATGTCAACTGTTGGGATAAGGTGGCAGGGAGCCATGACAAACATCCCATATTAATAAGGGACAGATTTACATTTTGTAAAGGCACAGGACCAAGACTTTTATGTAAGCTGAAGTCAGCTTTTATACAGCTGTGAAACTGATTTCATTAACCCATTTCTTGTCGGAATGCAAGGACATTGCAATTTTTCATTTGGAATAAAAAGTGTAAATTTTTTCTGCATGATTCCTAGCAGATGATTTTTTTACTACTCTTGAAGCAGTCTGTTACAAAGCTGGTACAATACCCTGCCTTTATTCTTTCACATCAAATAACTGAAAAGCAAGACAAGATTCTTTAATTTCACAAATCTTTTAAAAGAATGAGAGTCAGGAATGTATCACATTACTGGACATCAATTGCTCTTTTACATTTATAGTAAATAAATTCATAATATATTATATCAAACCATGACATATTCTGAAACGTATTCTCAAATATGGCCTGAGTTAGCCAACTCTGTAATGTGTGAAAGGAGACTGAACTTACTTGCATATGACAGTTTTCTATCTTTTGAACAAGATTAGACATTGATAAGATGTTTTCTGATTTATTTTTCTAGGTTTTCTTACTAGAATGATTTTCTCATAGCAGTTCTTTTGAATCTGTTAATGTAAAAACAAGAATAACCCAAAGTTTTACCCTCCTTTTCATGATGTACCTGATGACCTGCTGCTTTACAGAGTTGCCAGTTTTGTCATCCCAAAATTTCCTGCCCATTTTTTCTGTTCTTTTTCCTGTCTTGGGAAGTACTCTTAATTTTTGAGCTCAGTAGTCTAAGGTGTGTTTTTTCTCTCTCCAAAACTTGTACAGTATAACTTTTTTGGTTATATCATGACATTAACCGAAACTCACCATCACGACTGATGTTACATATGGACCTGGACTACTAAACCCCAAAGACACGGTGTGGCCACCAAGCACATACACGCAGCCGTGAAAATAGTGCCAGGCTGGTGCAAGGCTAGCATGTTGGCACTTCTTGCCATTTTATCACAGGATGCATGATGCTTGTTTTTCATATTGAATATTTGAGAATTTCATCCTGTTTCTTTCTAGATGTAAATATGTAGATATGCACGTTTGTTTTCAGCTTTATGTTAAGTTCCTTTGATCGGCATGATTATCTTTGGTTGAACCCTCTGACGGCAGAAGCAGGTTGCTCTTTTCCTGGGAAACTACGGAGCAGCTGGAGAAGAGCTGTGGAGGAGAGCAGAGACAGCAGATGAAATCAAGCTCAGCAGGACAGGGAGAGAGCACAGAGCTGCCAGTCTGCAGCTCACACACAAAAGACTCACAAACAACTGAAAGGTGAGAGAGACTCAGGCCCTGAGAGCCAAGGGGATGCTTCCTCACGACCAGAGGAGAAGGAGCAGAGCTTGCAACCATTCAGAAAATGTTCGAGTTGCAACAAGCTGGGAAGTAGGCGAGGGACAGCTGTGAGTAAATGCTTTCATTTTTACTCTATTGTCCCTAGTCACACTGAGTTTTCCTGATTTAAATAGTAACCTAATTCAGATTCCAGTAAAAGCCAGCTTTTAATTTAAAAGCTTTTTTTGTGTTCAGTCTGGGCACATCTACTTTTAATACAGTGCATGTTGCATCTTATGGCATCAAAAAATAACACAAAAAAATTATTAGAAAAAAAAAAAAAAGCCAAATAATTTTTTTTGGTCTGGATTTGACCTTAGGGTAGGTCATAAAATATTGCAACCTTGGCAGCCACAGAACTAGAACCTCCCTTTGGGGTCCCCATCTTGTGTGTTTGATGATATGGTAAAACTTCCAGTAAAACCACTGGCCCAGGTAGCATCTGCATCCCTAGGTGTTTTCCCACGCACAAGTACAAGTGGAGACATTCAGCTGCTAGGAAGCAGCAGGAGCCTGAGCCTGCTTCTGCTCAGCTGAAAAGGGGGTAGGCCATAGGAAAACATCCTACATGATGGGTTTTGTCTGCTAGCCAATGGCTGGAACTTTCTTTTCTAAATATTTTTTAAAAATATATAGACAGTCTTCAGTTGCAAACTATAGTACAATTGATAAAAAATTGCGTTTTCTTTATTGTCTCAATTATATCTTTATTGAAGATTTTAATATCTTGAAATATTAGATTGTATATAGTGCTGATTGCTAGCAATTTTTAAAAAAAGTGGTTTTGCTAACAGTGGATTTAATAATTCCTAGTTTCCTATGTATTCACATCCATTTATATTCCCAATAATATCACTTTTCTCATGTCCTCATGATTTCTTCCACCTGCAACCTATTTCTGGCAGATCTTCTCTACAGTGCTCTCAACTCTCTCACATGAGCACAAACTGCTGGACAAGAGTTAGCATGGTGCCACGAGACAAGTGTGTGCTGATTTGTTGGTTAATACATGCAGGTCAAAGAGGATAGATAACTACTGAGCTCATGCTGCCATTTTGCCTTGTTTTGGAGAGAGCAGAGGACTACAAATTAGGTTTTCATGTTTTTCTATGGTAAACATTTTTTCAAAAAGGGTTCTGGGGATATCACATCTTGGACACCTCTAACTCCCCTGTCAAGACCAGTGAAAATTGATTGACTGGCTAAATATGGATTTGGGTGGAAAGATTTATGGACTGACAAATAGAATAGCAGTACAGTCACACTAACCTTGTTTTCTTAGCGTATCAGGCTAAAAAGAAATTTAAAAATACATAATTTCTCTGTTCTCTTTGTAATCCTGTACAATGTCCATTAAGACTTGTATGTCTCAATAACAATCTCAGACATACCTTCTCTCATAAGTCATTGTGTCTGGAAAGGCTCACCAGTTATTTACTAAAATACCCAGAGAGCTGCCCTGCACCGGAGCTGTATCTTGATAAATGGCACAAGAGGAAATCTTGATGAATTGTCAAGCTTCCAGTGTACACTGTGGCATGGACAACCGGAGCTCGGAATTTCTGATGATTTCCCTCCTTTCTTCCTTCCTTCTTCCCTTTCCTCTTCTTTCCTTCCCTCCCACCCTCTCTCCCTTCCCTGCAAATTAGTTGTGAAAGATCTTGTAGTCAGGATCATCCCAGAGGAAATGGAACAACAACATCTGTCTTCTTCTCTTAGCTCTTACGCAGTAAGGAACAATACTAACCAGGCTTGGAGAAAACAATGTTGTGCCAATGTTTCCAGCTCTGTCTGCTTACTGTCCTTAATACACTACCTTCAACTTAATTTTTGGCTCTTCAGGCAATCTAGCTCCACCACTATCATTGACATTTCCCTATTTCAGTTACTAACCAAAGACATCCCTCTCTTAGTTAAAGGTCTTACAAATGTTTTTAGATCACTCAGAACTCCACCAGTTTAGAAACATACCTACATATCCCCACAAGAGAGATTTCACTCCTACGCTGCCTGATCCTGCATCTCCTTCCAGATTCCTCATCCTGCCTGATCTTAACTGAGCAAGATGGGTATGGAGGACTCAGCTTTCTGCTCAGGCTGACCTGATGAAAGGTTAAATTAACTGGCTTGTGGGACAGTGAATACCTTCCAGTTGAAAGTAAAAGCTATTTGGAATATATCAGAGAACAAATTTTGGCTCAGGCTTCAAGCATGCACATGACTGAGGCTCCCACCACCCTCATCCATCCCTCCCCCCCTCCCCCGACTTTTTAATGAACTCTCACAGAATAGAAAGACGAAAAATGAACTCTAACCCTACGCATGTTAAAATAAAAAATATCTAATTATTTGTTTCTTGCCTGCTTATAATATGTCAGAATTTTAAGTGGCGGTACTTAAGAAACAACATTTTGGGATGCTGTACAGCAGTTCTCTAAGTTTGATTCATAAACATACATGTAATACTTTATGGACATGTAGGTTTTATCCTTTAAGCAGTTAAAGTTATGGCAGACTTCTCTTATAAGGAATTCAATTCAGGATCTTTTTCTCAAATATCCAGGAGAGAAAGGAATGTTTGTAATCCTCTTTTATGTTCAAAGACTTACTTCGAAGGTCAGCATTTAGATGGGGATGTAATCACAAATATTGGAGCAGATAGGATTTCTGAAGATGGAAGAGTAATGGTGCTGGCCACCTATAACAGGCTGAAGATTGTAGTATTTTCTGAGCCTTTTTGCTTGAGTTGGTTTGGAATTCCAATGAAAAAGTATCTTTTCTGCTATTTTATATTTTTGACAGATGGTAAATACCACATGACTAGTTTGTAGGATATTTCTGCATAGGATCTTACTAGGAAAAAGAAGTAAGGAAGCAAAGCAAAACTTACCAACCAAAAACAAAATAACAAGTTGTTCTAAACACAGATGAAAAATAATACTCATGTCATTGGTTTCACAGTATAGACACTTGGTTGGTATTACTTTAGAAAATAAGATGTTTCATGCTGGATCTGAAGAAACCTCAATACCAAGAAATTAAGACTACAACAAAATAAGACTATAACAAAGAATAAAACCAAATCAGCTATGCTAGGAGTCATGAGAAAAACCTTGGAATTTTAAATTTGGGAAATCCTTTCAATAAAGATTATAAAAATCATTCTTTGAATATTAAAAAATACAACTGCCAGCCAAACACAGAATGTTTGTGTTTGTGTACTTGAAGGACTGGCTTTCATCACAAACTTCAAATCAGAAGATAGGTCAAGTCCTGTCTTAAGTAGTTTATACAGGTCAATACCACCACCAATTTGTTTTATTGCTCAGCAGACTGGCACCTGGTCACTTAAAAGTTAACTCTGTGAAGGACTGTTTAGCAACAAATCTGAAATTAAATGGAAAAATGAAGGCCAGTGTTCATTAAAAACAGTATCTTCAAGTTGAACACTAAAACAGTATCTTCAAGTTGAACACTAAAACAGTTAAAACAAGGTTCTGTTTCAAAGTATTCCTTTTGGTAAGACACAAATAAAATCCTGCTCAATTTATAGTGTGAACCTTGGTGTAATGTTGGCTGGCTTTTTCACTTTACACTTACAGATGGAGACAAGAATGTTTACAGCAGCTGAAGAATTGGTCCAACTGTGGTGTAACTTACTGCTATGAGCTTCTTCTACTGTTCCAGAATGAAGTTAGAAATACAAAGCCTATGGGGCCAAACTATTGACAAGAGCGGAAACAGGATTTGTTGCAGACATGTATGAATTGTAGAACTTGTAACAACATCAGCGCAAACTGAACGATCTACTCAGTTTTGCAAACTGAGTACTGAATTTTGGGTTTTATTTCACCACTGAATTGTTGCTAGTACCTTAGATTACCCTCAGTCTTTTCTTGAAGGGTTAAGGGTTAACATGAGATCAATACTTTGTGTTCATGCACTCAGTGTTCTTGTGAATAACCCTTTAAATGACTTTGTTTACCTTTGAGGTAAACTTTTTTTTTCCCCTGAGCATTTAATGCTGCTTTGGTACTTGTCCCTAAGCAGTTCCGTTCCAGCTCTTCTTTAACTTTTTCCTCAAGAAAGAATCTTTGAGAACTTACTTTCCATGAGGATTCAATAAAAACAGCCTTCCTGTTGCTCTGGTCACCCACACAGCAAAAAGGAAGTTAAACTGTTTGCTGACATATCTCTTATGGTTTGGGTCTAAGCCTTTGCTCTTGCTCTTGCTGCCAGAAGTTTGACTTGCACAGACAATACTTTGTGGGTAGTGACTTCACTGGGAGTCAAGAGACAAGAATTGGAGAAATGTCCTGTCTGCCATATCTGTGGTGGTAGGAAAGCATTACTGGATCCACACTATCAAAGTTACAGCAGATGTGCTTATTTTACGGTAACCATGCAGTGGAAGAAAGCCATTCTCTGGCCCCTAAACCCCAGCTTAGCTAATCATAAGGAAGGTTAGCAAATGCAGTATTTTTCTCATGACATTTCATAAACATAGGGTTTCAAAATGAATGTGGAAGGAAAGGCCAATAATCCTTCCATCCCTTGTGATATGCATAGAACTGTGGTTTTCCTGAACTGGCTGAAAGCTCAGGGTAATTATTTTGAAAGATTGGCACTGTTCAGAGAGCTAGCATATCTGTATTGATTCCTATTTTACCCTTGCATTCTTTGGAAAATACAGATGAATTTCGATACATTCATTGCTAACAGATATGTAGGGTCTATCCTAGATCCAGATGTGGAATTTCTATTAATATCATTGATATTTCCCT
>NW_010533932.1:15918-46984 GCF_000687285.1 Phaethon lepturus
GTTCACAGTCAGCTCTAAGGAAGCAGAAATGGATACATAAACCAACATTTACATAGAAGTGAGTAGAAATTAAAGGTGTAGAGGTATGGATAGCTGTTTAGTCTAAGGATATTTGGTTTAATCCTGCATATGCTATGTGACATTATGAACACAAACGTAGAAGCCTCAGTGAAAGCTGAGCAGTGAATCCAGGTAGAATAAGCCCTTCCAGTTTTGCGTGAGTACATTACTGAAAATAACCCTTACTGAATATTCTTGACTAGAGCCCAGTAATTCATTACTGAAGTCCAAAAGAGTTTATTCATCAAACTGTTAGGTACATCTATCATTGCCTTACTCTGACACTCGTCTTCCAGAAGTCTCAGTAACATTAAAAAATAAATAGCAAAAGTGTGATATTTATTAACTGGATTTTCAACTTTTTTGAATAAGCGCATAAGAAAATCCAAGTGTTCAGCAAGAACTCATATTATGCTTCCACATTTTTATAACAGGTTTGTTTTTTTTTCAGAAACTGTTTTACCGGCTTCTCAGGGTACTCGGAAGTCCCAAAGACCGTGTAGAACCTTAACATTTGTTTATGTACTTAAAATTTACTATTGCAGTTCCTGTGTTTGTTATTATATCTGGGTCCCATTTCATCAAGGCAAACAAAACTCCAAAGAGTCTCTCTCATGAAAAGCTTCAAACAAACACACCAAAAGGGCTGGAGGAGAGGGAGCACTGTTATAAGCTCATTACTGATGAAGAAGTAAGAGAGAGAGAGGAAAAGGGTGACCTTTATTAATACTTAAGTGATAGTGCGTCAAAAAGCCTCTTGAAAGTAGGTAGGCTTTTAAATCGCTTGTGTGCTTTGGAAGACCTTATATTATGGGAGCTGAGCTCAGAAATCCTCATTTCCAGACTTGTACTTTATTCTGAGGACTAGTTTTCTACACTCACAGGAACAGAATGAATGGATGTACACAGTAAATGTTCAGTTGCTCAAGCACTTTTGTCTACGGCCTTAGAATTTTTACTTCAAAAATTTGTTTTTTAAAGGTTCAGCCATCTTTCCGGCCAGGCTTCATAAATCTGTGCCTGAAACTGCTGCTTGAACTGCCCTAAAAATAACAACAGCAAAAAAAAAAAAAAAAATTTCCACATCATTTCTTTGTGGCAGAGGAGTGAAATTAGTCATGAGGAATGCACACACTGCTGCTGCTCTGAATACTTAGCTTCAATAATTTTTTAAACCAGTAAAAAAAATGTGTTTTACAATATTTCTTTGCTTCCTGTTTCACTGATGCTACACCAGAATATAAGCCACAGATAAAAGAGTCTTCTGACAACTTTTGTATTTTGGTAACATTAGAAGGGAAACTGTTTTGGGATACTGGGTGGAAATACTTTGTAATGAGGACACACTTCATTCACCAGAAGGAAGATTATTTTTCAGATGTTGAAAAAGTATTCCACCTCTTGCGAACCTCTTTCCTTCATCATGTAACACACACTTGTTCCTGATGTGTTTGTACAGCGATCGCCTGGGCTTGTACTTAGAATAGTGACTCTTCCCTGGATACTTCCTTAAAATTTATAACCAATAAAATGCCAGGAAGGCATGATCTGAGAATTAAGACAAGTATTCTTCCTTTCTAAATATTGCAGAGATTTTAGCTAGGTCAGGTAGGATATTTTCCCTCAAAAATAACTTTGTAGACACTTTTCTGACTAGACCACGTTTTTCAAAATATTTTGTTGAAATGTCTGCTTTTCACCAGAAAACTTAAAAGTGCTTGGTATTCTAGTGAAATATGTTTCCTTGTTTTGTGAATTTGAGCAAGAATAATACTATTCTCATTTTCATTAACTTGTCCTTGAGGGGACGAAGTTGAAACAAAAAAAAGGGATCAAGCTTCTAATTAATTTTTAATTCCGTTGTGTAACATTTAGCAAAGTCTAAGCAAATTAAAATTTACAGACTTAGGGTAAAATCTGCCTGTCTATTTAAGAAATAACATTATATCCCTAGTATCCTATAAATTGCATGCGAGCTGTTCTTCTCCCAGTGCCAAGTAAAAAGAAAAAGATACAAATGAATGTGCTTAGCCCATGGCATTGATAAGGGTTTTGGCTGGGTTTTTTGGTTTTGTTTTTTTTTTCTTTTGTTTTTTTTCCCCCAAAGATCTTATGAATGATCAATTACTTTCTTGAGCCAGCCTGAAAAAGGGGAAAGTTTTAATTTTGATTATTATTGCAGCACATGTGTGCTTCTGAAATATCAGCAGAGCTTTGAATGTTGCAGCCTGGCTTGCCTTTACAAAATAATTTTACAGTTCACTGCTGTGCATTTTTGGGGAATACTTGTACATTCTTCACAGTTATAAGAAAAAATATTCAAAAACTTGAAAATTTACCAAAGTATTTGCTCCAGCTTTTGCATGCCAGTACCAGCTGTGAGGACTTCATACTACCAGAACAAAATAGGTTCTTAAGAAAGAAGGCAAGAGACTGAAGGGGTTTTGTCAAATTGTGCTCTAAACTTTGACAAGGGTGCAGAGATCTGTTAAAATGTAGAGAATCTATTGCTATTGTTGTGCACTGGGTAGGGGACAGGTTATACTGTCCATATTACACCTGGGATTAGCATCCAGTATTTGAAATGTATTCAAATTATGCTTGCTAAATGAGGAATGACAGATGGAGTATAAATAAATTATTAAGGCTTTAAAAGCAGGGTCATTAATTAACATTTGATACCATAAGAAAGAGGGAGCAGAGATGAAAAAAGAAGAACAATGCAGTCAAAGCAATGGTCAGAAGAATCCTCTCTGCAGCTGCTTTTTGAGAAACATCAGCCTAAAAACCTTGCAGTCATCCAAGCAAAGAGGGACAATGCTGCAGTAACTGAGATGGATGATGATGACAGCTTGGGCAAGAACTTTTGCTAGATGTGATGGGTGAGAATGAAAAATCGAGAAAGAATGTGCAAGGTACAGATGCAACCTGCCTGTAGGTATTAGGGGAAGTTCAGAGTGCAGAACTGCAGAGTACCTCAGGATGATTAAGTAAAAGGTTTTCTAGAGGACTTATTCCCAAGACTAAAACTCAAGTGACAGTGACCTTGTTGTGGGTATAGACTGCATAGAGAAAGGTGATTAGTTCTTCATAGATACAATGGTTCTGCCATATAAAATATATAGTGAGAAATGCAAGACCGTTAGGTCCATTGTTGAGATCATATTAGGACATCTCTTAAGGTTTTACTTTGGCCTTACTGTATGGTATATTTTAATGACATAAATAAATACATAATTCTAGAAAGCTAAGAAAGAGTAATTTGATAATTTATCAACTTCTGTATTATATTTAAATGCATAGTTGTGTTGTATATTCTCATCTTGAAATGTGATGCTCATAGTTCTGTAGCAGTATGATTTTCATAAGTCAGAATTAACCATCAGCTATGTCAATGACTTCTGTGGTTACAGTGACTTGTACCTTGCTGTCTGTAGTAACAGCATGCTGAAAAGTGTTCTAAAGGCACAAAGACAGTTGTAGAATCATTAGATACCTCTATAGATAGATAGATATAAAAGCTAAATGAACTATACTTACTATACCGGTATAATCTAGTTTATGTTATTTGCTATACAGCTGTATGCACATTTTTAGCTTCCTTCTACTATTTTATGATCCACCAGAAAAAATTCTCAGCTACTTACATTAAGTAAAACATTCTCAGTCTGTGGCTTTTTGCTGATCTTATTACAAAAAACATACTGATAGACTACTGATAGCATAAGGGAACGCCTGACAAATGGAGAAAAAGTAGGTAAGATACCTATTAAAACACTTGAACTATAACAATGAACAGCTCCTGTGTAGCCTCAAAACGTATTCTGCCAGATCTCCTCACCTTCACCTCTAGAAGCAAAAGTGATGGGAAGATACTATCTGTGGTTTCTATGACTATGTAAACACAGTATTTTCCACACACTAAAATATTAAACAAGTTTTAGGAGACCTTTCTTCCATTTTCCTAAGTCCCAAACAAATTTCACATTAATAAAGTATTAATTTACAGAAGGGATAAAGAAAAGCAAAGCAAATAAAAGCTTTTTTCCACCTAGTGAAGGCTGTTAATAATGGATGGTTAAAAAACTCCCGCTGGCCTATTCTTTAATTTTTTTATTTTAAATGACTACAACACAAAATCAAACATTGCACTTTAGTTCACTTGATAAAAACCACTGGTTTGCAAAAGAGTACCTAAAGTCTGAAAATAAAAAAGTTACCAGAGGAGAAATAACTATTTATAAACTAGAATTCTGCTATGTGAAAAAGAAGCGTTACAATATTCAGCTCTAAGTAACACCGCTTACAAATAATTTTGTTCAGCTCCTAGTAATGCAAAACTTCACTATCAGTAGCTTGTGTAGGAAAATCAAGCATGCAAAGACTGCGTAATACAGGCTCCATTTAATCATAGGTAGTCATCTTGTTAGCTTCATTTTACAACTCCAGGCAAATTTTTTGTGTTTGCACAACTTTAGCCACCAAACTCAGTTGAGCAGACATTTCATCAGTGGAAAATACAATAGTTAACAAGGATGAATGGCAAAACATTGAAAAGTTCTAACTGGAAACAAGGACTGTCAGGAAGCAATAAAAATAAATTTATAATATACTAAGTTAATGACCCAGAGATTAAACACATTTAATGTTAGAATTTAGACAAACCTTACAGTATAATCTCACTTAGCACTTCCTTTAAAGAAGCCGTTGTCACATATTGTTGGCTCCACTACAGTTTTCTTTTCTTTTCCGACAAAGACACTTGTTGAGGGTTAGCCTAGGTACAATGCATGTGTTTATACACAGTTGATACCCAAAATCCACCCAAGGACTTTATACAGCTTCCAGGGTGCTCTAAGTACATACAGAAATAGAGATAAAAATGGGGAAGCCAAAATGGGCTCGTCAACGATCCTTTCTCACTGACCACAGAGAGCATCACCACAGTTTTGGCTTCCATGTGGCTGCACAGAGGGTCAGTTAAGGCACAATTTAGTTCAGCATAGCTAGGAAGCCATAAGACAACTTTCTAGAAATATGATTATCTGTGTTCTGCTTTGTTATCTATTGTGCTGATACAAAGGCACACACACTACAAATAAACAAAGACTAAGATAAAATATTGTGCGTCTTGGCCAATTACTTTTCTTATCCACAGGGAAATAATTTACTTAAATCCAAACCTTTCTCACCTCCACCACTTATGAACAAAGAAGCAAAATTTCAACCTCCTGCAGTTTACTGAATTCTGAAGCCTAGCTTGATGACTGATGTTTATTCCTGTAGTAACTCTGGTGTTGATATCAATACTGTAACTCTTGCATGAACCATTTAACTTGATAGACTTTAAAGGATATTTCAAAGTTCACATATATCTTACAATCCAATATATATTTTTAAAAGATAAATAATTCTGTACATTGAAAATATGACTTGCAGACCACATGCAGACAAAATTATTTTAGCTTAAATGTATATGTAATTTTTCCCTAAAGGGTATACAAAAGCCTGTGTGGGAATAGCACATAGTTACTGCTCACCACTTAGAGATGTAGCCTAGTAGCTGATTAGAGCAATAGCAAACATAAAAGGGCCCTTCCAAGCGTTGAGAAAAATCCTCTGTGTTTGTATGTGTGTTTAAAATCAAAATGCATGGAGCTTTCCAGATCAGTCAACACTGCAAAAGCTGGCAAGAAAAGTTCAAAAGTTCTTAATTTAGTAGAATTTGCTGCTTTTAGGCAATCCCTTAGCCACCTAGCAACAGCACAAAGGGTATAATTCTTGGAGATTTAAATTCACACTGGCTGAAGAAGAGCGAAAATTGCAAATGTGCAGGATAGCTTGAGGACATTGTGACACCAGGGTGTCTTGTGGGTCAGACTGAGTAGGCCACATATCAGGATGTAGTTAGTACAGACTAGAAGATCTATGTCTTTCCTACACAACTTATGCAATAACACAGATTCTCAAATACAGATTTCCACCATTCCCATCTTTCCTGCCATGCTCAGTACAGGCATATCTGCATCACAATCTTCCTCACTATAGTAAAAGTTCAAAACTTTTATCAATGTGCTTGATGGCATATATGTTTTCCAAAAGTCTCCTTTGCAACTTTTATGATACATTTTGTATTGTATTAGATATGTCCAACCAGTAGCCTCCATGTACCTCCTACAGAGAGGGCTCTAGTGGCAACCTGATCCTAGACAATGATGTTTTTATATGCAGACATGCAGATGTAATATTAGGGAATGAGAATACCTATGGGTTTTCACACCAAGTACTGTCTCTTATTTTCATTTAAATTTAGGAAGACTGAGTCTGAAAGAAGGTTGTTACTCAAGCTAAGTAAGACAATCTGAACTTGGACTGCGTTAATTATTGTTTGTTTTCCTATAATCCAAAAGATGTAGAGTAATTTATGTGCCTATAAATAGATAGACCCAAAGATGTTTTAAAATTGCTGTAGACAAAAGTCACATGAATGTGAAGGAGGGAGGGCTGTAGCACAAGAATCTTTGCAACCCTTGTGTTTATACTCCCGTCATTGGTATGTAGTTCTTCAATTGTTCCACATTTTTCTCTCTTTTCAAAAGTATTTATTATTTTACAACTATTCTTTCCTGTTTTGAACAAAACAGAACAAAAAAAATTGTGATTTAAAGCTTTTCATGTATCTTTCCTACTCTTCAGCATCTGGAGTTCGTAGGAGTAATCCTCCAGGGAACCCACCACACTTTGGCAAACATCCAATATCCAACATTAATTAGCATTCTCCCATACAAAAATCTCTCATATTATCACTCAACAAGCATCCTCTCCTACAGATACACTTCCCAGATCCTAAGCTTGTCCCTATTGTGGAGAAGCCTATCTCCTGAATTTTAAATGTAATAATTCTTACAGTTCTGGGTATAAGTCATTCTGAGGCAAAGGTGCACTGCACTTGGTAAGAAAAAAATCTCACCGTGGTTTCCTACATCTTTGCTTTACCTCATTTCAATTTGACTCTTTTTAAAGTGTGAAGTGAAAATCAAAATAGAAATATAGGGTATTTATCAGAGAGGTTGAATGCTTTTAGCATCTTGAGCACTACTGATACTAAATTTTGTAGGGAGAGGAAATCCAACTGAGGAAAAAAATTTCCCATAAGCATTCTTATATGCCCAAGCAATTTTCACTGTATCTGCTAAATTATACTTATTTGCTTATACTCTTCTCAATAAGATTATAGTATCTTCATACCAAGACATCAGTTATTTTGATCAGAGTCTAAACATAATTTTCACTCTGATCTTGAGAGCTGCAGTGAGGTTAATAATGTATTAAATTCACCTTTTGAAAGGAATCATGCAGTTACTTTTATTCCCAAAGCTAGATGTTAACTCCTCTCAACTCCAAAATCTTGCAAGAAAAGATTGTACATAATGTTAATCAGGCTTTTTGATTTAGAAATTGTCCCAGAAGTTCCTCGCTGATTTCCTATACCGGTAAAAACCTCCCCACTCAGCAAACATATCATAAAAAGACAATTTGGAAGTATCTAGCTCACAGTTTGCTTTCCAGCATGACCACGGGCTACATCTCAACTACGTACTTCCATTATGAGTGCTATTCAAATTCTAGCAATGGGTCCTTCAAGAGAGACTTTTTCCATGTGTCAGAGTAATATTTTACTGACCTCAGGAAGACAGAGAAAGACCATAAGCTACTTTTCTCATTTCCTGTCTTAAAGATAACTTGAGCTTTAATTTTCAATTAAAAAATAAACCAAACCCCAGGAGTTGAGTGAGAAAGTCTGATTTACATTTGAATCAGGTGCTAGAAATTGCTCAAAAACATGATCAGAAACATTTGTTTAAAATCAAGCTTTGGGTCTGTTCAGTCATATTTGCTTAATTGAGTAAAACACATGGCTTTTGATTACGTGTAGTCAAACTTTAAGTTACATAGAGACAACCGTGTTTTAGTTTTAGAATAAAGAAACTCAAAAAGACAGATTCCTTCTGAAATCATTGGATTCAGCAATCAACGATTCAGGCCACTCACAAGTGAACTTCACAGGATGTTGCTGCCTCACTGGAGATGGTGGCAAACTGCCCTATATATTTGATTAGGTTTGACTGAGATAAATGCTGTTGGGGTTTTTTTTATGATTTCTAGATGTTGCAAACTGCATGAAGCAGCTGGCTCCCATGTGATAAGCAGCTGACCTCAGGATTATACTATTATCTGCAAAGAGGACGAAAAAGAGCAAGGGTCAAAGTAACTGCTTCTAAATTGAAAAAGATAGGCAGTGTATCTATTTGTAAAGAAATAACTGATTATTTGCTCAATGGAAAGGTTCTCACTAGGTAAAACTGATTTGGCCAAATGTATTTACTTTGAAGTCACTAGACTCTAGCATCAGCAAGCATGCACAAAATTTTATTGGGAGCCAGTTCCGTCTGGGTTGCGTATACTTGTGTTTATGTAGCTCTGATTACTGCTTTTTTATGCAATGGAATCAAAAGGCTACTGAAGAGTTCAATTTCCTCTGATGCTTAGTGTTCTCTTACCTCATACATATTCTGAATGACATCATGTTTGCCTTTTTTGGAAAAGGCTATGATGTTAGAAACATGAACATCCAAACAGCAACAGTATTATTGTATCAGAAACAAGCACCTTGATATCATGAATCTTTTCTGAATATGAAAGGATAAAGAGTAAACAGAAAATAATATATGAAATAGAAACTTTAGGAAAGAGTTTTCTGTAAGCAAACCTTTACAGGTGCATATCCATCAAAATACTGTATATTTTCTTTCACATCAAGCTGTGTCTCATTTATTCTGCAGAACAGACATATTAACTTGTCTTCCCATTCTCAATTTTACCCAACTCAGGCAACCTGAATTTATTTTATTTGTCTCAGCATCACTTTTCAGATGGCACTTGGGTAATGGAAAGATATGAAAAACTTCTTTATGCTAGCTATGTATGTTTATCTGTGTCTCCATGTAAGAATATGCCTTTGTCTTCATTTCTCAGAAGCCAAATCTTAGTAACATCCCTTTTCAATGTCTTATCTTTTTGACTACTCATAATGACTTTTGTTTTTATTCATGGTTACATCCTTGTTCCATTCTTTCTCTATCTACAATTGCTTTTGCATGACTACCACTCTCTTGGGTAGATATATAGGCTCTACATAGCTTTATCAATTTACCTATGTCACACTTGTTCAATAAATCTAAAAGAAAAATCTTAGGAAGGAAATTAAATCAGTACCAATTTGCTTTGCTTCAACAGTTAATAATCTGCAGTGATTCAGCAGCTGCTACATCAGCAATCCTCCCTGTAACTGAGGTGGGAATCTCTGAGAGCAGCAGGACAAACAGCTGAAATGGAAACTGCCATCTTCTCCCATTGTAAACTCTCTCTACTTGTGAATTGGACGTGTTTATCTTGTCAGTCTCTAGGCTTTGTATATCTATCAAATCACAGGCTAGATGCTTCCAAGCATTTTATTTTCTTAGGTGGGAATACTATTATCACTACATTTTCATGACATACTGTGTGATGTTAAAAGAATCCCCTCACTTCTGGTTTTTGAAGATAACTACCATCATTCCTCAAAAATCCAGCAAAACAGTACATTCAAGAGTACATCAAAGGCAAATATGTTTAGAAAGAATCCCCTACATTCCTCACTGGAAGACACTGCCCAGAGAGTATATGGAATTTCCATCCTTTGGCACATATGATACTTGACTGGAAAAGGTACTGAATGAGTCTACTGTGGCATTATTTAAAGTTGCATACTAACTTGTAGGGCTTCTCCTCAAAAATGTATTGTGCTTACCAGAAGTTAGTATTTTGAAGACAAAATCAGATTGTGAGAAAATGCCTCATCTAGCAAAAAAGTAATTTTTATTTTTATTTTTGTGGAATACTATTTGTTGTTGTACCACTGAGGATAACGTAGTTTATTTGCACATTAAAACAGACCATTTGTGGTTATAATAATGAGTTCATTTTAAAACTGAGGAGAGAAATAAAAAATAGAGGACCAAATATTCTGTAGATTTTCTAAGGAGAATAAGCAAAAATTCCCTCTTCTGAATGAGTTATTGCCCTGTAAAATCAATTCTCTTCTAAAACATAAAAGAGAAAGTAACATTTTTCACTTTTATCACATAAAGCAAAGAAAATAATTCAGTTTCTATACTTTGGGCCAAATCAGTGTTTAGATACACAACTACAAAGATAACTTTAATTACCTATATATAATGACTCCTTGAAATTCTAATCTCCACAGCTCAGTTAGCTAGATAGTACATATTCAATGTGATATAAAAACTGTTTAATGAAGATGTCTTTCTAATTTATAGCGTGATTGTTTAATTACAGGCCAGTGAATGTAATTATATTTTCTGTTTAAGGATAGAGCCTTCTTACAGCTCAGACATTAATAAAAGCATTCTCATTATACTCTTTAGCATTAGTCAGTGTAACTGCTCTAAAATTTGGTATATTACATAGAAGGTGTTTGTATAAAATAAAAGGAAAGACAAGCACTGTATTATGTTTATCATATGTGAATTTTAGTACATTTAAATGTGAATGTATTGTATTAATCTTGTCCAGCTGGTATGAGAGTTAAAATTGTGTATTATCAGTCTGATAAAATTTTGTTTTTCTCTTCTCAGGGTTTTTTTTCAGCACTAGTACAATCTTTGAAGCCTCACCCTTCCACTTCAGTGTGTTACAAACATACTGTTCCCAGCTTGCTTGTTCTCATCAGTATTCCTTTCCTATGTTTCCAGGGGTCTGTGGTCTCACTTTAAAAAAGAATGAAACAAACACAGAAAAACGCTGGAAATACAACTGGGGAAAGTATACATATAATTAAAGGAATAATTTTGAAATCAGGCTATTGAAATTGCAAAAATTCTAACCGTTATTGCTCAAATTATCACGATTTGCATGTGTAGCCACAGCAGCTGATTGCCAGCACTAGCCACTTGGCTGCTCATCCACTACAGAAGGGAACTCGGTCAGGACAAACAGCAATAACAGTTTGTGAAATGAGAGTGGCCGTAACGTTTCAGACTAAAGCTCCATCTAGTCTGGCAGCGAAAGAGGAGACCCAAGAAGTAGTAAGAACAAGATAAACATATTTGGTATGCGCCCCAAGTACTCTCCTGGCCACTTAGGAGAAGAAAATGCAAATGGCTTTCAAACCTAACTCAGAAGTCAAGTATCAGAGAGGATCAGGACAGCCATCAAGCTGTGTTTCATTCAAGTAGTAAGCTAACCATCACCTGCAAAGCACCGTTGCTCTGCATTACTCACAAACTCTTGCTGAGAACATCCACCACCATATCAATAGTTACATTCTGAAATACTGTGGCCTCTCACTGGTGTTACTACAATCATTATGCACCAGCTAAGAAAAACTGTTTTCAGTAGGGTGAACAGAAATGACAGCAACCTGGTATACTGACCGTATTACCCACTCCAATATATACTGGAACTTTATCTAGACTTGTATTTGCTCTCTTTTCCACCTGGTCTACAGATAGGCTTTATAGAGGCATGTCAGAGCTCACCTCCCACCTTCTGCTGAACACTTTCAGTTCCATACTACTGAAAGAAAGTCGGGTAGATGACCTAAGTATTCACTCTATATATCTAAGCAGCAATAGTGCACACATATAAAAATATACAGCATCAAAGAAATTTGAGAAGCACTAAATGTATAAAATGTAGTATCAACTTTCAATCTTGGTAGCTTAAGCAGCTACTGCAAATTCACTCTGTTCTCATGCTAACATGTTAAACTCCATGGGGGAGTCCATATAGTCAATTACTTCAATTACATTGCATTAAAACCACCAAAAATCCCATCCCTTATCACCAACAAAAGTGTTTTCCAGAGACTGGATTCTTTTCTATCAATATACCTCAAACTAAGATGAGTAGCAATTTCAGTTTTTATAGGAACATGATGGAACCTTGTATCAGCTGAAGTTTTGAGACTTGCCCAGACTTTTTTTTTGTTAAACCAAGCTTCTCAGAGAAGGCCAAAGAAACTTTTAAACTCCAGAGTCAGGTTTTATTTTCGAAACTAAAACACAAGCATCTCAAGCAGAGGAAGATCAGAATTCATTGTGTAAGAAAAAAAAGCAATAAAAGTATATGTTAACAAATTTTCCCCTTGCCCAGTGTGTCACTGAAGTGTACTAGTCAAACTCAGTGACTTTTAGGGTAACTGTAATCAACACACAGCTACCTCTGGGCATCTAGGAAGACTCTCCTTCTGTGCCACTTCTGTGCAGGGCAGTATCCATACTCTACTCTTTCCAGGGGTCTCCTTGCTGTCCAACAAAGTTCCTGCATTCTTACACACTCCGCTTTTTCTCCTGACCTACCCTACAGTCTAGAAGAGCAGTTGCTCTCAAGAGGAGAAGGTGTCTCCACATAAATCTATCACCCCTTTTTCAGGAAATGTAACTTAATCACTGAGAACAAACAGGTAAAAAATTAGTGTCTTTTCAGTATTATTTTCTAGGGTTTTCATTATTTTCCTAGGAAAACTGGGATGCTTCTACATTTTTTGTTGTTTAAGGTACATTTTTATTCCTTTCTTTCTTTCCATGATGCTGATGTGGGATTTTCAAATATGATGCAGAAGTATATCTTAGAAAAGGCTAACTCCCCTGTTGTTATATGTAGGAGGAATTCCTTCAAAATATTATAAAGCCTTGAGAGGTATTGATATCTGATGGTCGATCTGGTTATTCCTCTTCTCCATTTGCTATTCTCCAGTCACATCCCTTACCGGCAGAATTTTCAGAAAGCCTTCCACTATTGCAACATGAACTATTTTTCTAATATTCTTGAATAGAGATGACCTATTTCCCCAGTACAAGCACGTACAGCTCCTGGAGTTATGTTAGCCTATTAGTTAGGTCATTTTCATTTCTGTGCCTTTGCTCCAATTACCTATGCATTGCATCAGAATTCAATATCTTGTTTCTTAATGAATGCTGAGGGAAAGTATCCTATTTACTATTCCAACTACCTTTTATTTCTGTGGATAAAGAACAATTTGCTAATTTGGTTTCCTTTCATTTGGAAGTCCTAACATAACTTAAATTTTTATAATTCTCTTGCATTCCTAAAATCTCAATTACTCCCCCACTGCCTTGTCCCTACAAGCAATTTTCTTGTTGATCAATGGTTTAATCTATCAGTTGCATGCCCCCTGACTTTATTTTCTACTGGCTATGCATTCCATTTAATCTGCAACCTTCCCCTATGTCTCTACTCCCCTTTCACCCTTTCTGTGCCCCAAGAAGTTTTGAAACAGCCACCTTAATGAAATTCCAAGCTTCTTGCAGCAGCCATTCTCTATTCTACGATAGAGGAGATTCTTTGGGAAATCTGCAGGTAATTAACAGTGTTTTCTGAGAGCTAAATCAAAGTACTCTATGTGAAAGTCCCTGTATTTTCTGACTATGTTATTTATCACATTCCTTCAACCAGTAAAGGATAACTCAGTCTTGAAAGATAAAAATCCTGCAATAACTGAAATTTTGTCAGTAGGCTTATTAATGTGAGTTTCCTAGAGACTAGGAGACAAACCTTAATGTCTGGTCTTGACTAAGATAGATACCCTGATAAAACAGTCACTTCAGCAATTTGGCAAACTCTTCGGCAAAATCCACTAAAGCACATGAAGTACAAAAGAATGATAATGTATAACATTCCTTTCTTTGCACTTTAAAAAGTCTCCTATAATTTCCCAGTGGGAAAGAGAGTGATATCTTGTGTAAATGAATCCCTTCAGATAGCCTAAGACACTTTCTAATGACTTGTACATTCCACATCAGAATTTTATACATTATTTGTTTTTCAGCATAGAGTATTTCCAGAAGAATACCAGCATACATTTAACCCTTTGTTTGGCATAAGTGGAAAGATGTTACGTTCTTTCTCCAAGTATATGCAAAAAATAACATTAGAACAGAAACACATCTCAAGTTCAGGCAAAGATGAGAACGTGGCCTGCTGTAAATCTTGTCTGAGGTACACAACACCTGCTGCATATAGGGCAACATTTGTCATAGAAGCATCTGTTGTTAAATGCTGATGTAAAACATGAGACACAGAAAACTTAAGGTGTCAGGCCAACAGGTTGTCTCATATATTGATAGATTAAAGTTACATAAAATTCTATCTGATAAATAATATTCTTCTCAAAATGTGGTTTAACTCAGCAACTGTAAATAAAAATAGTGTAGACATACAGATAATTTTAAAAATACACTTCTATTGAATGTTGTTTCAGTCTCTGGGGAACAAAACAGCTCTTTCAATGGCACCTTTTCCCAGCTTCAAGCACAACTCAATCCCCAATTAAACTTACTGGCATAATGGAATGTCATCTTTGATGATGCATCTTCCTCCATTTTTGCAGTATCCTTCAGGACAAACTGCAAACATAAAAGTAAAAATCATAATTTAAATTTCTCCCCTCATTATCCCTCATTATTATACTTGTCATTACCTGATTTTCAAAATGGCAGAATATTCCCACCTGTCATTTTGGGTGCTTAACACTTCCAAAACCTCTTCCCTTAGACCTTGACTTGGTGATACAAATGTCAAGTCATAAATACATTATAATCAATGGGCTCCTCTTGAGCTTGTAGAAATCCTGGTGCTTCACTTGAACAGGCTTCTAATTTTTCTCAAGTCAGAGTTTCATTTGACTCCAGAAATGGAGCTTCTGCCACTTATTCAATTTTCAAAAAAATGGGAATATATAAAATAAGGGCCAAAAGAACTGAACTTATATTTAATTAGTACCTAAGTTTACTTTATTATTAATAGCTTTTATGTAGGGGTGATGAACAGACACTTACTCCTGTGTCATCAACCTTCTTATTAAAGATGTCCAGAATTTTAACACTTAGAATTACATTCTCATAAGCATTAGAGAAATCAGTCTTGAAAAGAGTAAAGATGTTTAAGTAGAGGGGGATGTCAGTGATATACTATCAACTTTTGACATCCCTTAGCATGGATTTCCACACCACCAGATTTAATTTTACTGAAGTTATTTTTACATTCCTACAGCAAGAAAAACAAAATAAAAAATGAATCCACTCAATCTTCTTTAGTAAGAAAAAAATGGGTAAAATGCAAATAAGACCTAAGGAATTTTTGATATATGCCGCATAAAATTGCTTGTTGAGGCATATAAACAGCGCTATTCCGTGTGAACACCTCCAGTCTTAAGAAGATATTTTGGAAAGTAAATTACTTACTTAAAAGATCTGCTTTCTGACAAAATAGTGGAAGATCTGCAATTTACTGACATGCAAGTCTACTAGTTTATGTTCTATGTTCTTCTACATGGAACTAATTCCTGAATATATTCCTTTTAATTTAAAAAACTTCTTATAACTCAAATTTACCAAGTATGTATACTCTCTGCATTGTAATATGGGTAATTTTTGATGTTAAAGTATGATTTCTTCTCTCACATAAAAACCCCAGTATTACAAACATATATAATGAACACAATAATTGTGTGCAAGTTTCACTCCCAGAGAAACCAGTGAATGCCTCTTACCAAGAAGTGAATGTAAAACTTTTAGTTTGTGAATAAACATTTAACATCCTAGAATTAATTATATTATTACAATACATACTATATATTGTGAATTTCATCACATAACTCAGAATAAATTATAAAAACAGAGAGTTAAATTCTCCCCTGATGCAACTTCACCAAAGTTGGGGAAGTACCATTAACACAGAACTGGCCCAGAGTTCATCACTGCCTTGAGGAAGAACTGCAGTAACTTTGTGTCACTGAATGGGATGCTTTGAATCTAAATTTAATTATTCATATCATCATCTATGTTTCTTTTTTATTTTGTTAACAAAAATTTGATTCAGATTGAATGCGTATTATTGTCCTCTTCTTACCTTTCTCTACCATTTTCATATTGCAAACAAAACCTGAATAATGTAGGAAATGCACCGTGCTAACACATATGCTACATACTTTCTTTTATTTTCCAACCTGGATTTGTGTTACACTTAAAAAAAACAAACTCAAAAATCCTATTAACTCAGAAATGTGTGTTAACTTAAGTGGGTTATTCAATTGGCTAAAACCAAGAGAGTGTCTTAGTAGTATACTACAGAAGCTTTTTTTTTTAAACAATGTGTTTATACCGTAAGGAACATTCCTTGTGAAGATGTAAACTAAGCATATTATTTTCCATCTTTTTCTCACTATTTTATCTGTGTCATACTTTCATCAGGAATATTCATGCCTGATGTAATTTAGTTAAGTTTTAGCAGAGGGAATTCAGTCAAGTTGGACGACTGCCTAAAGATTCAGTAAGAAATGACTCTATTTTTTTGTTTCAAAGGTTATCTTTATGCAAAACTATGTACCTGAACAGCTGGACTCATCAAGGCTGAAATCAATGCAGTCTGCAATGCCATCACAACGCTGGGAGATTGCTATACATTGATTAGTTGACGCACATAACAAAGAACCATGGAAACACTCTTTAATGGCTGAAACAAAAAGTAACATGACAGTTATTATCAGCTACATTTCTTTTTCTCACTGTTAAAAAACTACCAGCAAACTTGATTTGTGCTATAGTATATAATGAACTTGGGTCTGTGTGAGCTCTACAAGCTTTCATCTTCAAAGACAAACAACTTTACTTTTGAGTAGATAAATAACTAAACAAACACAGAGCACAGATGTTACAGAAGCTGGATTTTTCCATGTTATATTTGTGGAGAGAGGGCATATTTACTTGAAACATTGACAGGGTAAGCTGCAAGACCCCAATAAAAACCCACAAAAAGATATCACAAAACATAATCAACTTTGATTCATAACCTAGTTTTAAAATGATGGAATTGGTTTTTAAAAACAAACCAAAAAATTGATGTTTTAATTTCCTTCTGTTACAAGAAACCAAATATTAGACATAGTTAACATATAAAAAGTAGAGAAATACTATACTGAAAAATCTAAATTTGCACACCTTTTTCATTCTTGGGCATTCAGTTATATTTTGTATGTTTGTTCAGAAGACTTATGAGAGGGAAATCTTGCTGGAATCACATAAGCCTTCAGGTACTGAATTATTCCGGAGCCACTGATCTACAGGATGTACATGACGGTCCTGCAGACTCCTGTAGAGTATAACACAATTTTGTCATTTTATCTCACACAATGTTCTCTTACGCTGCCGTAATCTATTGTTTTTTAAGGTTTTTGTTTAGGTACTTTAAGCTGAACTCTGTCAACATAATATGAATGCAAATCAGAGGGAACTCTTCTGATTCCATCAGTTAAATGTGTTCACATTAGCTTGTGAGTTTACAGTGGGAGAAAGAATCTGCGAATATTAAAAATAACCCACTGCCACATCTAAATTTCATAATACTTTCCTGCTCCTGGATTCAAGAGCCAGTGTACATGGCAATAAGCCTCCCAGGCTGGATGGCCAGGCTGCTGTAGGATATATTTGTTCCACTCTTAGATATAATTTAAATCACTGGCCTCTATAGACTGCAGGAGTGTGCTAAATTTAAAATACTGTTGCTCGATTTAGACCACAATAATGGAGGCAAATCCTGCCAGTTTTGATCTTGCCAGTCAACTCTTGCCAGTTTTGATATTCTTTCAGAACTATGAAATTACTCATGTGAGTAAGGCTTTGTGGGATCAAACCTTTTAATTACATGCACTACCATTTACTGAAGTCTGCAGAAAAATCTGTAGAATACTAGCGACTATAAAGAGGAGCTTGCTTTTGTTTCCAATCTCAGTTCATCTTTGCGAGAGCTTGAAAGTTCTGGCTGATTTTAAACTATCACTACACTGATCTGCACATGTGTTTATATCAAAGTCTCTTCAACTAACTGGAGAAGTCTTGATATTAAAAAGGGAATTTGCTGGTAGTGACAGCAGGATAAAAGCAACAAGAAGAACAAAAATTCCCTTTTCTGCTCTCCATTCCCTTGACCACTCAGTCTGGCGGAACAGGTTGCGGCAGACTGAAAAACCCCAGCAGATTACAGCATCGCTCCACATTTGTAGCATATCCTACCATCTCTCTCTCATGATTGTCAGTTCCAGACAGTAACTGACAGTTCCATGCCCTCTGCTACACTCTCCTAACCAAATAATAATCTCATACTTATTTTGTGTGCAATCAGATCCAAATCCTGGACATTCTTTGCAATTTGGGGGATGATATCCCAATGGTATTTGAACCAGTTTTATAAGTGGTCATTTGCACACAAATACCCAGCCTGTAAACATAATTACATGTTCAGACTAGAACTTCTACAGAAACAAAGTTGGAAATTTGACATAAAACATATTCTTCTTATGTGCTTTAGACCTTTTTTGCCTGCACATGTATTTTGAGGACACTGTAAACTATGTGGATGTAGAGTATTGCTTACGGTTTGTCATACATTTTATGACTAATACAGAGATTCGGTTCCTGTGCTCTAACTTGCATTGAGGGTTGTGGTAGGAAAAGAAAGCATCATTCAGGCCTTTATTATTTCCCCTAGTCCTGGACTGGCTGTTGGACTTATACCTTAGGATAAAACAGAAGACCTGTTAATTATTTTTGGTCCATTTATACCTGTTGATCATCAAGGTGGTTTTGACATGTCCCTTTACCTTGAATGGGCTTATTGCACTGAGATTTTTATACCACTTGCAGAGGGAACAGTTATAGCAATGGTTTCATTTTTTGAAAAATGAAAGCAATGGTTTCATTTTTCATTTTCCAGGTCCAAATTGAATCTGTAGAAATGATAAATTATAACAGCCCCTTTGAAAGTATACTATTTTGAATATTTACTAGGTATTAAAAAAAAAAGGACTAGAACACATACATTTTTGTGCACTATAGAGAACTGGGAAATCGTTTTTTATTCATTGCTATTAGCACTTCAGTCAGATGATGGTGGGGCCTATGGAAAAGTAACGTATATACCCCATTGGTGCTAATATGTTTATTTTACACCCTTACCATTGTAATCAGGCAATTTTATAAAAAAAATAAAATTAGATTAAATAGATGAGATAAAGTACCTTTTACTAAAATTGACATTGAGAAGAGGGCTGACCAAGTAGAAGTATGGAAGTATAACTGGAAGATTCCAAGATTTTCTTCTTAAAAGCGGCAAATAATAAAATCCACCACATCAGTAGGTATAAAACAATATTAGCATAATACTGTACAACCTAACTGCTGAGTGAAGTCTACAGGAAATTCTGTCTGCATAAATCTCACTCATGCAGAAAAGCATTTCTGTGGTAGAAATTGTGGTTGTAGTAGAGATCTGACTAATGCATTTTTTGTTTGTTTTGGCCTTCTTTTGGCCAAATTAATCTCTACAAGATGCAAGATACAGTTTGACAGCTGGTCTTCATCCCAGAAGAAAACTTTCTCTGACGAATTCCTGAATTCAGAAGCCAGAACATTTTTGACCCTAACAATTTTTACTCTAACCCTAACAATGGAGTTACACTTGAATGAATGAAATTGCTAAGGGACATGGCACACACAAAATGGAAGATGCCAATAGTTCCTAAACTGAAATTTTCTGAAATCAGCAGGATGATTTGATCTGCACCAAGGGAAAAAAACAAAACAAACACACAGAACTTTGCTACTTAAACCCTACTATATGCTCATAACTAGTTAGGAAAAAAAAATCAATTTCAACCTAAAAATCTGTAAAAAACCTCCACTCCCAATCTGTGTTACTATAACAGTGCACATAGGCTGGAGTTACTAGCACAGCAATCGATTTTATAGATTCTGCAAATATTTCAGTAAAATACACAAGATTTGTGAGATATTTACTTTTTCCCCTGCTGAATCTTCTCTGCTGACAAACTTACATGGCATTTCACATTTTAAAAGCAGACAGCTAGAGATGAAATGCTGCACTCTCATGGAATATACATTTCCATGGAAGAAGGAACTGTAACAGTAATCAGCTTTTCACTGACTCTATTCCAAACTACCACTAACCACTTTCTGCTTTGACCTGCAACCAGTATCTTCTTCAGAGAAGAAACATGAGTTGCTGCTTCTGCATTCCTATCTTGTGTTGTAAAAACTTATATGTTTATATAGTCAAAACTGAATTTTGGAGTAACAATATGATTACAGATTTGACTAAGTTTCCACCCAACTCAGAATCCCAAGGTGTGCAATATCTATGGAGAATTTTTGTTCTTCCAATAGACCAGGACTTAAATTCCCCTCATTCCCTGGGCATTGCTTAGAAGTCAAAAGCACTGAAACAATATCTCAGTTGTTTGAGGAACACTGCTACTCATGGAAATCTTGTGGCTTTAGGATTTTGGGATGAATGCCTGTCATATGAAGAAAGGCTGAGGGAGTTGGGGTTATTCAGCCTGGAGAAGAGAAGGCTCCAGCGGGACCTTATTGCAGCCTTCCAGTACTTAAAGGGGGCTTCTGAGAAAGATGGGGACAGATTTTTTAGCAGGGCCTGTTGCAATAGGACAAGGGGTGATGGTTTTAAACTAAAATAGGGTAGATGCAGTCTAGGTGTAAGAAAGACAATTTTTAACAATGAGGATAGTGAACCACTGGCACAGGTTGCCCAGAGAGGTGGTAGATCCCCCATCCCTGGAAACATTCCAGGTCAGGTTGGACGGGGCTCTGCGCAACCTGAGCTAATTGAAGATGTCCCTGCTCATTGCAGGGGGGTTGGACTAGATGAACTTTAAAGGTCCCTTCCAACCCAAACTACTCTATGATTCTATAATTCTATGATTCTATGATTTTAGAAGAACAATTTAGCTGCTGTGGTCTGGGATTGGGATGCACCTGTACTAAGATACAGCAGATAGATCTCTAATAGAGGGCAAATTGAGGAGGAAGCAGGACTGAATGAAGGGAGGTTTATTTGAACTTAGGGGTATTTAAAATATAAGGTAAGAGATATCGCCAAAATCATGCCTTTTGCAACAAAACCACAGAGCCCACTTCTAAATAAAAGTGCCTAGAAAGGTGTGCACAGGTAGTCTGCAAAGTCCATGCCAGCTTTAGGGAGCCATTTTTCGAAAGAAATGGCATGTGCAGTGGTCTGCATGTATATTCAATAGTTTTGATACAAATTATTAAAGAACTTGAATTTCTATCCCACTGGAAAGTAACATTTTACTAATTGTTTTGGTTATGATAAGGATGAAAAATAAAATGTTAAAAAACTTTTTCAGAATTAAAAGTTTAGGAAAAAATGTTTTAATATGTAAAAAGCCTCCTTTTTTCCTATGTAGCTAATTATTTTGACCTTCCTGGAATGAAACATTTGGTCTCAGTTTACCAATAATGAAGTATTTTGAAATGGGCAGACACTTTTGTGCCTGTCTGAAACTTCATGGTATCTCACTGCAGTTACAGTTCAAAGCCTGTTGTCCTTGTTTTGCTTATAAGCCCTTTTCCTTGGTCAGGGCAGAGGTTGCTGCTACTGCATGAGCAGACTTGATTTCAAAATCCTTGAAAGGTCAAGACTGCCTTAAATGTTACTGAATTACAGAACTGCAAAATCTATCTGTCATATTGTAATCAGAGATGAGGCAATGCACATGTAGCTGACTGATCCATGGAAAAAAGTGGAAGTGCTTCAAATTATTAACAGAAATACAATACAAATTATTTTAAGCATTTATTAAAATTGATAGCCATGGAATAAGAATGCATAAGCAAAATTATTTGCAAATGTAGTGTCTCTCCAGGTAACACAAGGTATGTGATACAAATAATATTTTTCTTAATGAGGAAATAGTGAATTTTACACCATACTTCATTATGCTCTTTTTCACGTCACTGTTTTAGGAAAGTAAGCTAACATGGCCTTAACTATAGCAATGAAAGTAACTTACGGCAGCCAACCTCATCTTCTTTAAGGTGGCAGTCAGGCACACCATCGCATTTTAGGAGGGATGGGATACAGCCTTTGGAAGGACACAGGAACTCTGTTTGCTGGCAGGAGTCTGGAGAGATGGCGGTAGGCATCACCGTGGGACAGTTCATTTCATCACTTCCATCCGTGCAATCTTCAGCCCTATCGCATTTTGCAGCGAGGGGCAAACACTGCTGCACGTATGCACATGTGAACTCGCCACTACTGCAAGTTGGAGGGTGTGGACCAGCTGATCCTACAAGAAAAAAAGGAGTATTTATTGATTCTCTTCTTTCCATAAACATTTATACTGCCTTTGAGATATACATGGGGACTGCTGGGAAGGCAGCTGATTTTGATTATCAAACTCTCTAAAAAACCAAGACAACTTGTATAAAGACACAGTGCCTACATAACAGAACACACTATTAAAAACACTTTGTCTCATAGTAACTCAATTGTTGTTACAGTATTTTGCTTCTAAAGCTCAAATTCATAATTTGTTTTGATCTTATTACTGCTTGTGTCATGTACATATAGAAAGGTTACTACCAAAGTATTAGTACAACTTATCTTTCACCCTGTATCAGGAAAGGGTTAAAAGCTATTCTTGACAGCCCTCAAGTTACAATCTTCCTCCATTTTTATATTGAATGGGTGAACAAAAATCAAAGACTATGTAAGTCTGGATCATCAAGGAACTCATTTCATGAAAGCTATTATCCACAGTAAGCTCTGAACCCTCAGCAGAGTAAGAAAAAGATTTTCATAAAGTAACAACAAACATTTTTACTGATATAGTTTATTATCACTCTGATTCTGTAACTTAGTTTGATGTGATAAAGAATTAAATCAAAGGAAATAGTAGATAAAACTTTCCAGGGTACAACTGAAAAAAAAGGCATTTTTAAATTTAAGACCTTAATTAATTCAAACAGCTGACAAAAGAAGAAATATTCCATGTTTACTTGCATTGCTGGAAAAAATAATGGAAAAAACTTTGTGATCACTTATACAAATAAATTTGTTTCAGACACTTAAGTCCCTCTTACTTCCTACAAAAATCAATGCAACTGAATTTTACCCGCAGAAGCATCAGAACTATTTGTGGAAAGTGAATTCTAACACGGTGGTTATGCTAATGCTGTGTTCTTTACAGCAACAGTGTCGTCTCCCATGGGAGCAATGTGATGGATTCCTGTAATTTTTGTTTCATGTTCAGGGAAAAGAGAAAAATCTCCAGAATTTAACTCTATGTGTTTAATCTTTTCTAGGTCAATTTGCAGCAAGTGAGTAAAGAAAATAATATTATGATTGTTAACGACAAGGAAGAGAAATGAATGTCACCACCTCTGTCAAGACAGGAGTTTTGCTGTTGACTTGGGCTAAAGCAGAGCAGATAAAGTGCAAAAGTTCACGGGTGGGTTTTAGCTTGCCTTTTGAAATGGTGCAAGCATTACTCTCTGACCTCAGAAGTCAAATGTTACTGCTGCAGGAGGGCATGACACGCCATGTGGGAATACATGGATTTTAGCATTATTTTTCTACTTTTAATCCAGTGGGCATAGCAGTATGTTTGTGTATTCTGTGATATCAAGCTGGGGTTTTACAGCAGGAGAACTTTGCTGAAAAATTCTCAGGTTCTAAAATACCTGCATCATGAATAACAACAGCATTTTGTACAGAAAATGAACTGCTGATAAACAGAAAACTAGTATTATTTTACCATCTGGTTGCTTGCAAAACAGTTGCAAGAAAAAAAAAGCTCAAACTGCTGTTGCACATTGACCCTTGCCAGTTTAGCAATTTTTGATTTTCATGTTGAATTTATGTCAGAAATTCATAATTGAAAAGCTTCACACAATAGAATATTCTTGACATCTTTTCACATGGCTAGTGTTGTTGAATTCTATAACGCTACTAGAAAAATGCATTTCATACACTGGACATAACCTAAACATAAACCAACACTAATGGATTTTGACACAGTGAAAATAATAACCTACTGTTCTTTTGGCTTGTTTGTATTCAGAATTTCATCATAAAACCCTCAAAGACATGTACTTTTAAATGTAATTGAAAAGATTACATTTTCATGACATGTGTTTTATAAATGTGTTAGTCTCAAAAAATTATTCTCATTTATACTATTTCAAAAGGTTTATGAAAGTTGTCTTTAGATGGTTGATTATAGACATTTAAATCACATAGTGAATTTATTTTTCTACAAATTAAAAGTATTTTAGATTTTGCTTTTTTTCCTACTTCATTCCCATATTTTAATAGATAATTAATAATAGTAGCACATAAAGATATTAGAATTGAGTTCATTATGAAGAATTTTCATATAAGGCCATGAATCTGCCAAGATACCAATGAAATGTATGGAAAGTAATTGGGAGAACATATTTCTCTCTTTATTGATATAAAAATGGTACTGTTAAAAATAGAGCAAATCTTACATAGTGGATTTTTTAAAAAACGAATTATTTTATAATTTTAGTTTGCACTCACTCTGAAAAAAAAAAGATATGATTTATACTAGATAACATTTTTTTTCCCTTTGGTCACTTCTGACCCTTTTCCTCACAGCGCTTAGGGGGCATTTAGGCAACAAAAACGACAGAAACTGCAGTCAGCTCCACTTGGGCATGCACTTTTGTCATTGCACAGCCCACTTTTAGGTTTTCTGTGTTTGTTCTGATACAGTGGAAATTAACCCGACACAGTATATATATACTGTGTGTGTATATATATGTATATATATACAGTCAATATATTTGACTTTACTATGGTCACTTGTTTACGTTGGCAGGAAAGATTGCATTTGAGCACCTTTGTGAGCATTTTTGACCTGGTTTAATTCCCTATACCTGTCCTGTTCATGATTATGATTGCTAATCGGTTTCTACCCAACTTTGTTTAGAAAAAAAATGAATTTGAAATCCCATCTTAAATTCAGTAATGCTTGAATGTGTTGCTTGTTCTGAATGTGGTCTTGAGTCTTAAACTATCTTTGGGCCTTCGTAACACTGATCGGCTTAGCCTTATGGTCCCAATCATATAAAGCGCTTATGCGTGTAAATGATCTCATACTAAATTCAGTAGTTAGGCAAATGCTTGAATGCTTTAATGAAGGGGGGATTGATTTTTTTGTTAGTATTATTTTCTATCATGATTCCCTACTGTTGTTAGAAAATAATATGTAGAAAGAAATTCTTCCTGACTTATGTACCAACTATTTTAGAGTGTGCAATATTCACTGAGAGCAGTGAAGATGTCTCCGATTTATGCTAGAGGTTAAATTAGGGTAAGTTTAACCAGGGGTCTTGTCGAGGTCTGTTTTTTGTTTTCAGTACATTAATAAAAATCCAAAGTGATACCTTGAAATCAGCAAAATAATTTTAGATCATAATGATAAATGAGATGAGAATATATCTCAAAGACCATAAGACTATCACCTTGATTATTAACTCACATTATGTATTAATTAGTTCACATCTGTTTCAGATGCAATATGAAAATTGTGCTCTGGATGACATTCTATAGAACATCATGATTGCTGTGATTTGCCAAAACTGTACTCCCAAGTTCAATCTATTTTCTTTACATAAAGAAGATTACAAATGTTTTTGTTAATTAGAAGTTAAATGTGCCTGGTGAAAAAATAAAAAATTTATAAAACATTAATCTCTATATAGCTGACATTTAAAACTGACTAATTAGGAAAATGCAAATCTAGAAAATCATTAACTAACTCCAGCTGAAAAGAAATCTCAAGCAACATATTAATGCAAAACTAATTACTTGAATTCAAAGCTACTATCTATGTAATTATTTATATTAAACACATCATTGCAGTATCTGCTACTGACATGCTTCATTCTAAAGAGCGGCAATATTCATTCTCTTTTCTTGCCACTGGGAAGAATTGAACTAAAATGTTAACACTGCAATGTGGTTTGCAGGGAAAAATGAGCCGGCACTAATGAGCGACTCGTCGTAAATACCCTCTGTTGTGCTGAGTTAGACAGTGGCGTACTCACCTGACTCAGCCTTAGAAACTAACTTTAAACTTATGCATATACACGAACGCTATATCCACTCTTGTAGGTATTTATGAAGGTTATGTGAGCAGCAGAATCTGAAGTGTGTTTCGTCAATGCACATTGGTCTATCCATTTGTGCGTGGGCCATCTCAGTCACTTAAAATCGTCAGATTCAACAATTGCCTAATACTGGCATGCCAAAAAAATGTTTCCCTCGCCTTTTGCCAAATGCAGAAAAGATGTTCCTAACCCTAATTCATCTCCTGAGTGCTGTGTGGCTCTTATTTTCAGACCACTTGCAGGAGTGAAGGAGATATTGTACAGGTTACTTTTTAAAAACACAGTATCTATTTGAGGTGGCTTTAGAATTTTGAGATAAATCTACTGAAAATGGTGTGTTCTAAGGAACACGCCATAAAAACTTAGCTTTCTGTATCCAGGCTGCATGATCACTGAAAAGCAGGACTGGAGAACCTCAGGAATATATCCAGTATTTGTACACAGATGAAAAGCAAACTAATCAAAAACAATTTCAGAGAAAATAACCTCTGCTCTGTGGAACATCAAGGCATTTAGAACATTTAGATCACCATTTACATCTTCATGAAAAACAGCAGCAAATTGTTGATGTTCCATTATAGCTAAAGGAATCATGATTTTTTTAAGTAGCAAGCTGAGGACATGTCCTTATTTATTTTACTTTGCATTCAGTGTTTTATTTCACGCTTATTTTTACCTTGCATATGGCAAATAACAAAAATTAAAGAAAGTGTCTAAAAATGTGCATATAACATCTACTTGTACATCGTAAAAAGACATTTTAACTAGGTCTTAAAAATGACATTTTAATTTGGTCCTAAAATTGTGTGTGAAACCTACTCATGCAGCTGTGCTGGGTGAGTTATGACCTAAGGACCAAGAAGTGCTACGCTACAAGTATCCTCACACTTTGAAGAGAGATTGGGTAGTTGAGGTAGAGATAAAAAAGCAAAAATCAAACCAATGTGTAAAGCAAACCAAATTTTGTATGTACTGCTTCATGAACTGCAATAACTACAGCTGAATACATCTGTATTTCATTGCTGTCAGATAAAATGCGTGCTTTTAGATACATTTTTATTTCAATGTGCTAACCATCAAAACGTCTGTTCTGCTAAATAGAGCTCATGAGCTGATGACTTGGGAGTAACGAGCCGATACAGTATGAAAAGTGGTAAGTCAGTAAGTGCTCATAGTCACGGACATAATTACATATTCGTGGGATAGGGATTTATTAAATGCTTACTGTTGTTTGATGAACATCTTCTGCACACATATACTTTGTTGTACTGTTGCCTTTATCACCCATGGAGTGTTCTGATCCTGCTTCCTGACTGTATGCCGAACTTCACAGGGCGGCACTGTAGACGTTTTGCCCATGAATCATAGGGATTCAGTCACAGGAAACCACAGAACTGCTATTACCCAAATGCTAATATAAAATAAATGTTTGTATTACAGAGTCATTAGCACAGCCAGAAACACACAAACATGCTTAGTTTGAATAAAACAGCACCTCTGTGCTATCCATGTCTTTTCTGCCTTTCTTGTTCAGGTACCAAGATCTCTGGTGCAGAGTAGGTCTCCATTTGTATTTATGTATCACCTGTAACAGTGAATTCTAACTAAGACTAGTAGATAGTGGCATTAAAGTCAACATTAGAAAGCATGAAATAAAGTTACCACGTGCTATTACACAGCATTAACTCAGTTGTATCAGAGCCTGCTCTAAAGCCCATTTAGGTAAATGGGAAGACTTAGTGATTTTAATGGGCCTTGGATCAGACCCTTGAAAACCAACAACATGTCTGATATATTTGCATAAGTAATTTGCCTACTAAATCTAATAAAAACAGTAGGCCTATTAACTGTAACTAAAAGAGGCCAAAAATAACCTCCTAACAGTTTTCATTAGACAAGAGCATAAATTAATTACAGGTCCAATCCAATGTATTAATTAAGTTGAAATAAGTGGCAGTCCTCACTTTCACTTCAGTAAACATTGGATCAGGGCATGAAATCAGCTCTTTCAAGGTGACTACAAGAAAATAACCTTATTAATAAAAATTAACAAGACTAAAGTTGTTCAAATACTTTAACAATCTGTCTATGAGTCTTTATCAGTGTCAATAAAGCTTCTACTAGAAAATAAAATGCTAATTTCAAAACCCATAAAAAGACAAAAAAAGGGGAAATTGAGTCTGGCGAATTGAATCTTTAAATCTCTTCCTCTCATAAGAACACAGAAGTATGGGGCAGGGTGCTGAAAAGGATCCCAGAGACCCTGTTACAAAGCCAGGATTAATGAAAACAGAACTTGACCCAATGACTTCAGAGTTTTATATGTCTGTGCAGACTGTGCACAATTTCTTTTAAATGATCGCAGTTTGCTAACATACAAATATAATGGAAAACAGGCAGGTTTACTGATAGTAAAATGAAGCTATGATTTACAGTTTCCAGAGAACTACTGCTTCTGGCTGGAACACACCGACTACCTGTGACAGAAATACAGCAGTATTTGTCATATTTCTGCTAAGAACAAACCAGGAATTGCTAACCATGCATGCTATTGTGATGGATTTATTTATTTGTTTATTTAGTAGGAGCAATGAAGAATTGAGAAGCTGTGAAGCTTTAGTTTCCAACAAAATAAGGTGGCCTGGAGTACAGGACAGATTTAGAGTGGAGAAAAGAGCAGCTTCTTGGAATCAGCACATTTTCATAGGTGGGGTGGGAACACAACACTATGCTAAATCTTTTATTTCTCAACTTCTAAAGAAAGTTAGCTTCTACAGGTACGAATTTATCATCAGCTGAGAAGAGCCCTGAAGAAACCTATGGTAAGCTCCATATAGTTTCAGAGATAAATCTGAGCTTGTGATTTACTCTTATTGAGGAGACAGGTAAGATTTACCTAATGAAGAATCTGAGAATTTTCTTCTTTCTAAGATAGTATCACGAAACTATTTCATTCCAAAAATGATTTTTCTCTATCCCTCCAAGGAAATAGGTTGATTTTTATGAACAAACTTAGCAAGGCTATCATCTCTGTGATTTGAGGCTTGCTTGGGTTTTTTTTTTTTTTTTGTGTAAACAGATGGGTTTTGGAGGTTCAATATTAATGAAACTATTTTAATACACTATTAATAAATCCAAAGATTTTTAATTTCCCAAAAGGAATCTAACTGAATGAGAAGATTTCAGTATTCTGTACAGGTATAAGAAGGCAGAGAGAAACTGAAAGATTTGGACCAAGGTATTACACTTATTTATTGAAACATACATGACATAATTACATTCAGGACTTGCCACTAATTATGCTAGTTTATGTAGTGTAACTTTCTTATCCTAAAATTATTCCCAATCTCCCTTCCTGTGAAATCCACAAAAAATTGTGGCTTCACTGCCAGCTAGGTCTGTGCACTGCAAGATACTGAATAGGCTAAGAATGTCTCTAAGGACATCTCTACTATGCCCTGGATCATAATTTTTACTCTTCAGAGATGCAGAAATGCCCTATGTCTGCCAAGCAATGAGGATCTAAACCATATTCTGGTTGGTTTCAGGAAGAAACTAATTAACTAAAGAAACTACTCACAAAGATCCCCAGTACGCCCAGTCCTCTACCACTACTAATCTTGCTTTCCTCTTCCCCACCTTTGGTTTAACCGGCAGCCTCCCCCAGCAGCTCTCCTGGAATCACCTCTTGCCCTTGAGAACGGAAGGGCAAGAGGTGATTCCAGGAGATCTCAGCCTGAGAGGGATTTCTGCACATGTAAGCACGAGCCCACAAGCTAACAGCGATTACCGTGGCTCTGCAACTTAAAGGAATCAGCAGTTAAGTCTCCAGTTTTTGCCCGTGGTCTAATATTGTAGTATCAGAAACTCAGGCAGTTACCCTTTCCAGTATCTTCTATGTTCAGGCTCTAGGAGTTTCAGAGATGGATCATTGACTTGGTCTATGCTTTTGGCAGATGAGTTCTCTTCTGCTACAGAATTTTCTCACTATTGCTTTGCACTCACGCGCACGTGCACGCACACCCCTCAGGAAGACTCTCTCTGCACCACTGGGCCTTTTTTTTTTTTGCAAACAACACACAAACACCCACTGTACTTTTTGGGTTGTTGTCTCTTAATTAGATACAGGTGTCAGCTATGCTTTTCTTGTAAGATTTAGTGAAATGGGATCTACTAAAAGTGCCAGAGAGCATACAAAATTATCTGCAAATGGAGGTTTCCAGGCTGTTTGGTTATTTGGCTAGTTTGCCCATAATGCTTTTTCTGGTCTGCCGATTTAAGGTCTGTAGAGAAGAAACACTTTGACCATTTCATATTTTTCTTTTTGTTTCAACTCAGGTTTCTTTATTTTTATGACTGAAAACAAAAAGGTTTTGGACATTTCTAAACTGATAGCCAAAATTATAGTGATTATTTTATTTCATTCTCTTCTTAGTTGAGAGATAGGTAACATTATGCTATGAGAAGTTAATTATGGAGGTAGTTATGAAATATTTTTTAAATATTTGGACACTGTAGCTGTATGCTGTATAGAAAACATCGTCATAAAGATAAATAATTCTACATTCAGAGGTGTATCTGAATAACATGCATGGCGAAAACGAATATTCAATTCTTTCTCAACAGGGATCTCTCTTTTGGAAAAAGCAGAGGGTGCTCTGAGTAAAATAGTATTTGATAATGTGATTAAAGATTATGTCATTGTGTATAAACACACTATTGTGAAGCAAATAGAAATTTGTGGCAGGAAGAGCAGGGAAGGTTTATAGACAACAAGTATTCAAAAGAGTGTGTTCCATGAAGCAGAGATAAAATAGGGAGAAAAAGTCCTCAATATGTAAGTGTTGTGGTTTAACCCCAACCAGCAACTAAGCCCCACGCAGCCACTC
>NW_010533932.1:47040-107111 GCF_000687285.1 Phaethon lepturus
AGTAAAAGTGGGGAAACTCGTGACTTGGGATAAAGACAGTTTAACAGGTAAAGCAAAAGCTGCGCACACAAGCAAAGCAGAACAAGGAATCCATTCACCACTCCCCATGGGCAGGCAGGTGTTCAGCCATCTCCAGGGAAGCAGGGCTGTGTCATGGTTTCTTGGGAAGACAGACGCCATCACTCCAAACATCTCCTCTCACCCCCTTCCTTCTTCTTCTTCCCAGCTTTATACACTGAGCATGATGTCATATGGTAGGGAATATCCCTTTGGCCAGCCTGGGTCAGCTGTCCTGGCTGTGTCCCCTCCCAGCTCCCCGTGCACCCCCAGCCTGCTCGCTGGCAGGGCAGCACGAGGAGCTGGACTGTCCTTGACTACTCAGCAACAGCTCAAAACATCAGCACCTTATCAACATTTTCTCATCCCAAAACCAAAACATAGCCTCACACTAGCTTCTGTGAAAAAATTAACTCTATCCTGGCTGAAACCAGGACAAAGAGAAACAAATAAATAATAACAAGCCAGGATTTTAAGAAATTAACATTTCCATGCATATTACATTTACTCGGTGGTTTCTAATCCAAAATCACAAAGGGATTGGCTTCTGAAGAATGGCTACTCACTGTTTTCTGAAAATTAGGTACCTTTAAGATACCTAAAGAGAGCACCTAAAATTATAGTAGCTCAGACTAATGGTTGATTTTGAAAACCTTGCCCAGTGACCATTAGCTCATTATCCACACAGATAATTTTTTTTCACTCTTTCTTTGTGCTATTTATGTTATACGGAAATAGTCTTTATAGTCACTATTCTGCTACTAAGTTACTTTAATGAAAAAGTCTTAGGAACAATATCCATTTTTTTAATTATATTTTTTAATTATAAACACTTACGTGAGACAGTTTCTGTTAGAACATGTCAGTGATAAAGTCTATTTCTTTCCACCTTGAACAAAGAGAGAGTCCTGGCCCTTTGGGACACTCCCCTTCTCATCTTGCTGCCTTAACCTGAAACTTTCATACTGTTTTGATATGGTATTGCATATTGATATTAGACAAAGCCTAATTCTGCTGTTTGCAGATCAATGGAAAATGGTTTGCTCTGAAAGAACTTCAGGACTAGGTCTGTCAAGCATACATCTCTTGTGAGATCTGAAACTGCAGTATGGAGCAGTCTTAAAGACATTCTACCTACCAGGCAGAAGAGTGAATCACCAAGATTTAAGTAAAATTTTTATACTTTTCAAGACCTGGATGAGAAAGCACTGAACAGCTTTTCTGTTCATGAAGATAAGCCTCAATTCATATAAGCATCAGCATGTAATTTAATTCCTGAATATGAAAAATTTTCCTGATGTTAAAAGGGGAACTGACAAATTCAAGGGAAAAAACCCTGAGGATCACTATGCTGACACTACATACGGCTCAGGAAGACTCTGAATTACAAATAGCTGGCAATGGGGAAAGTTTTGAGTAATTCCCCTTTTCTTATACTCTTTCCCAGGCAGCCAAAACTGTTAGAGACAGCTTATATTGCTAGATGGACTGTTTCCTTACTTAATGTGGCTGACCTGAAGTTCTGAGTATATCCGTCCTAAGTTTTGTGATTGATATATCGTATTCTTTGTCTCAGCACTTTGCAATATCAGCTCTTCTAGAAAGTTAGGAAAGATGATCTATAGGAATGGATCTGGCTATCTCTCATTACTGTCTTTCAATTTCTGTCTTTCAAGATTCAGTTTCTGGAGGATATTAGGTTTTAGGGTAGTGGGAAGAATTTGTGTCCATATTTAAAAAACCTTTGAAGTACTAGATGGCTTGGGCTTGAATGCAGATACAAATCCAGACTTGTAATTCACAGATTCTGATTTGCTTCTTCTATTTGTTTCTTCACGACAAGTGAAAGCTTGCTCAATGTAAGGATTATTTAAAACCTTTACAGCAAGTCTAGTTTATGTTTTGCTACAGAGCAATGGGAAGACTTGGATGAGTTACGGCATGTCAAAGCAGACTTTTCACCTAAGTGAAAGCTGTCAACAACCACTGAAAATTTTACTGTACTTCAGTACCTAAATGGCAAATCTGACCCTTTTGTCGGTAACTGGTGCAGTGAAGTGAAGAACTATGATTACATGAGAAAAAAAACAACTCACAGCAGCGTGGGAAATAACATTGTTTTTTGTGGAATTCCACCATGATCAGATGACACAGTGTTAGAGACAACATGTCCCGTCTGCGCTGAGTGTTTTGCATTATTTGATTTGCCCTTTTATCTCCAATGTATCCTTACATAATGACATTTTCTAATGCAGACAAATCTTCCAGGTGAAAGAGAAGCTGCAACAGGGTGTGAGGGAAAATTTAGAATACTGGCAGTCCTTTCTCACGTGTTAAATTGATAGGTTAAAAAGACATTCTTAAAAAAATGTTTTGTAAAGAAAGAAGAAAGGAATGGATGAAAAAGAGAAGCACAGGAGTAGAAAAGGCTTTAAAATAAAATGATGAAGGATGATGAAAAGTAGATCACAAAACAGAAGAAAGGAAGGAAAATACCTCAGGAAGCACTGAGCAGTTGCAGGAAGTAAATTCTGAAAGCAAACATAGATTAAAAAATGAAAAAATACAGAATGATAAGGAAAGATGGAGTAGAAGATTATTTTCTTTGAATTGTTAAATATCTCACTAAGCAATGATAATACTGAACTGGCGATAAACATTGAAAGCATGACTGATGGTGAAAAAGCATATACTGGTTTCTAAAACACTCCAGAGCCTGTAGGGCACCACATGATGTTTGCACTCCTGTTCATAGCCAAGATGCAGCCCAAATATTAATCTTAAAGTGTCAACACTATTTTTTGTTAATAAACCAAAAGATAAAGCAATCACTTAAAGCAGTATTATTTAGAAGTATAAGTACACGAAGAGCTGTTGCTAAAGAGGGTCTAGTAGGTAACTTCACTTCATGAAAGGGCTGGAGTAGCAGTCAGTGCTGACTTTGTACTGAGATTTACCTTCTTCCAGCAGAAGATCTCCAGAAGCACAAATATTTTGCTTGAGTGATCTCTGAAGAGATCACAAAATATATTTACTATTTATTTGTTTCTTGGGAATAGTCTCCCAATGCATAAAAGTGCTATGTAACTGATACCTCACTATTTAAATTACACTATTTAAATTAATAAAGTGAGTGACAAAACATAGCATTCTGATTTATATAAGCAGAATAAAGTTTGGGTGTTATGCTGGGATTTGAATTAAGTAGAAGCAGAAATTTTAAGAATTTCTGTGATGCCTCCTATTTCAGCTGAACTAGAAAATACTATGAGACAGGTATTAGTGAATACAAAATCTAATTCAATACTTTGGTATTCTTGGTCCATTTGAAACTAGAAATTGAAAGGTTTTTAAACTTTTTTTTTTAAAGAAGAAATTAAGTAAAAATAAATTAAATTTAAAAAATCAAAGTATTACTTAAAAGTTTAAACAAGATGGTTAGACCCAAGTAACAACTATATTCTTTGGTCCCTAAGATGCACTAATTCATGTAATATAAGATCTTCACACACCTTTAGCAGCACAAAATACAGGACATTTGAAAGTCGTAAGAGTGCACCTCATTTAACAGTTCTGAACTAAGCTACATCCTGTGCCACTGAGCTGGCACTGCACTTCTCCCCATGCGTAGACATCAGCTAGAAGTTACTCCTGCAGTAGGCCAGGGAGTAGCTTGACCACACTTCGTTTAAATGTTCAGAAATATTCTTGGATCTGTAGAAACTCTCATGGCTAATGAGGGCTGACTACTTAAAAACAAATAAAAACCTCAGATGAATTAAAGCTGCTGGTAATGCTTTATTGCTTAGAGCTCCCAAGCAGCTAAACTGTGATTGCTTCTATTTAGAACATGTTGCCTCAGGAAACCCAAAGTAATTAAAGACAAACTGAAAAATAATAATACAGAGAGAGGAAAAAGATCTGCAGTAGCAAAGCTATCTTCTGAAAGGAAGAACATTACACAAAACCTGTACTGCAGGTAATACACTTTTCTTCGAGCTAAGTCTTTGAATAAACATAGTGAGCAAAAATCAAAGCAGGACTGGCAGTGGAGTAGGCAAACTTTCCCACCATTTTTGTTAAAGGGAAATGTGCTTGGTCAAATATCTACGGGGCAGTGATTTAATACTATCTGCAGGCAGTATCTTAAAATTTTACCATCTGGATTTTTAAGCAGTTACTCAGAAACAATTATTAGTAAAAAAATAGCACCTTCTATTAAGTAGCTGCTCTTTGTCAGGAGCAATATTAAAAAGTCAGAGATAGGTTCTTCCTCCTAAACTGCTGTGGTTTATTTTATTATACATGTTTTGTGTAGTTCTCTTACCTCTTCTCAAGCTCAGATTTGGTCTACCTGGCCAGCAAGGATAATTAGCATAGGACTTTTCCCAGGACAGTACAAAACCATGAAGAAAGAGAAAGTCAGTGCACACTTAAGTAACAGCACCTAGGTATCATTTTTTGTCTGTAGAGGAGATTATATATCAAGTCACAAACTCATTAGGAGACTGCCTTCCATTAGACAATTTTTTTTTTTTTTTCAATAAATATACACCTGGGACAACAGCAGGAGTGAGCATAAAACTAGGGAAGGGGGATGGATGATAGAGAAATTGGCAGAACAGTCAGGGTGCACATACAACTGGTGGAGGCAAAAAATGTGTGGGGAATGTAAAAATAGGATGCCTGAAATCAGATGCCCAATTAAGTGAGGAACAAGGGGTGGATAAGTAGAATTTGGAACTGTGGAGGCATAAGGACTGAGGAGGATGGATCTAGGATGGCACACCTAATGCAAGCTAAAGGTTATGAACCTTTAAAAAAAAAAAAAAAGTGGCGAAGACCGAATACTCTGTACTCAAGTTCCAAGTATTGGATTTAAATAAGTGAAAGATGACCTACAGCAGAGCATGGGAGAGGGATGCAAAGGAATTAAAAACATGAAAAAGACCTCCTGCAACCAACATTTGCCAACTGATGTTTTTTCCAATAACAACTAAATGATAGATGATTTTCCAGTAACTAAAAGTTTGTGTATATTCAGAAAGAACTGGCTAATTCGCAGAAGAAAAATCAGCTGAGAGCTATTAGAAAGCACGACCTTCAGAAAGTCTCTGAAGCAGATAGACACAGATTGGGAAAGACTGGGGGAAGGTGGAATTCATTATGTTGTTCTTTCATTCTAACACATTTCCTTGGGTATCCATTTTTTGCCATACCAGACACTTGCCTAGTTTGCTTTTAGGGTAATATAATTTATGCCACTCTTGCAAAACCATAAAGCATAAACTTATGAAGAACAATGTTTTGTAAAGAATTCATGTGCAGATCCTTCCTATACCTCTAGATTATCACCATAAAAAATACATAGACATTGTCTGGAGCATACAAGTGAATACAAAGTCAAGTATCTTTCATTTAAGTTAACCATGTCAACCGTCCAAGGAAAAGTCTGTTTCTTTTTCAGACAAAACAATGATGATGTAACAGAGAATAGAGGAAGATAAACTACTATTTCCCTCACGTAAGTATTGCAGCTTGTAAGAACTAATTCTAGGCTGATTGCCAGCTTATCATACAAAGGAATATAAGTTGACTCTGAAGGCGTCTGCCTTTTCTGCAGCTGGGCAAAGAGCCTAGATGGCCAACTAAGACTGATTTACTTTTAGGTGTTTGTATGTAGATAAAGTATGAGTTTGTCACTTATCCAACGAACAGCAACTAGCCAATTAAGAGTTTTTCTTAAGGCTTTCCTTATAGTATACCATATTTGTAAGAAGGGCGGAGTGTGTTACAAATTAGATACTTAAAAGTATTCTACAACTGGAAAAATCTCTGAAGAAAACTAAGGTGGTTAGAAAATATTGCTCCATTAAAATTACATTATTTCATACCTTAACATACACTTTCCATGGAAGATTTTTCCTTTCTCTGGATTCATGATTGTTGATAATAAATTACCGAACTATAAGTTTCATTAAAAGTAGAAAATTGATTTATAGACATTGTTGCAACATGGACCTAGGTCTTCCAGTTAATTACAGGTACTTATAACATATAACTTGAAAACTTCCCTTTCTATTATGCTATATTATGCATGAAACTGCCTAAGTAATTCTTAAGGTATTGTTAACAAAGGTGATTAACATAAGGGTAGAAGAAGCACTTGTTTATGTACATGATCTGCAGCTCATTGAAGAACATTCCAAAACAGTATCTGCCTGAACCTATCAGTGGTATTATTCAGAGAAAATAAACAAAACTTTTGTTCAGCTTGAGACTGAGCAAATGCCACCTGTGTGAACATATATTTCATTTTAAGGCTTAATCAGCATGTGATTAATTCTCCAAGGAGCTGCTTACTCATCACAATAAAAAAAAAACAGTTTCTTGAACAGCGTGACAATTAATTTATACACAGGCTACTCTATCTGAGCAATAAGAGCTGTATAAATAGAAAGAAATTTTATTCAAGAACGTTTTTATAACATCCATATTGGCATTTATTTAACCATAATCATTCCTAGTTTTTCCTTATGAATGAAGATCTACACAAAAAGTTTTCAGTTTCTTTTGTTTTCTTCTTCTCTTGATTCTTTAAAATAAGGAATTGCCAATATCCTTATCAGAATCTGTATTTGCACATATACTTTATTTTTTCTCCTGATACTGTATCATATGCTATATTTCCTTTGCTGAGTAAACCACTGCCTTTCTCACAGAATAAATGAGGTATTATAAGGCATTAGAATTTAACTCTTTTTTTTTTATTTTTTACACAGTTCAAGTGGTTTAGCTTGTATACCAGAAATGAGGAAGTAAATTCTCAGAAAGCCTGGCAGTGAAGTAATTTCTCTATGCTGCTGAAATATTTTATGAAGAGAGCAAGGATAAAAGAACTAATGATTTTCTCTTTTAAATAATTGTGAACCACTTTGATACCCATAAAACTCTTCCCTCACAAACTAAGGCCTTCTCTGACTTTTCATACAGCAGAAAACCAATACAGTTGAGTGATTGTAGATCCCTCTCAAGCATGTTTCATAAAAACACTAACAGGCCCTCAATGACAGTAATATTCTGCGTTGCTCTAATTACTCATTCGTTCAACTGCCTGTTATAACACAAAACTGTCTTCCACAATCCATGGGCTAATATCTTTATTCAGATACTACACTCAGCCAATGAGCAGATAGGAATCCCTCTGATAGGTATAATGGCTCCTTTCCTTTAGGTAAAAATGTGCTAGTTAAAAATGTGCTGTGTGGGTCATATATGATAGATTTGATCTTTCTTTCATTTACACATTTTTCTTTCCCTTGAAAAGCATATACTTCTTTGCATTATTCTGCTGTGACCATTTCTTTTCTACATTTTTTGGAATGAAGTAAAACCATAGCAGTATTGCAATAATTTTGAAAGAAAAAATTCCAGGTTTTTGTAACTGTAATATACATTGAAATATGAAATGCCACAATTTTCCTCTGCCCTCTGAAAAGAAAGCATGTATTGCACATATTTGTGTAATAGCATACCTCCATCAATGCATTCTGGGGTAAAAGAAATATCATCAAGAGCAAATTCTGTGGGTTCACTCCACCCCACTTCAGCTTCGAAGGCAACTCTGAAAGGGCTGTTACTAGAGAGGACCACATTTGCATACATCCATTTGTTTTCTTCATTTCTACTAGAAGACCACATAAGAATATCCATTCCATGTTCTTCAGCTGTGTATACCTGTTGACAATGAAACTCAATTAGCATTAAGCAACGAACAAGCGCAGCTAGCTAGATTAACATAGCCCAAGCCCAGTAGTGCAGCTACCTGTCTGGGTAGTACTGTCCCTCTTAGGTATGGTTCAAATCTACACCTTATTGGTGATGACCAAATGTTACTGAATACTTTTTGCAAATAAAAAGCTACTATGAAAACAAAATAAAACAAAAAGAACTGCTAATACAATCACTAAGTGGAAAACCTACAGACAGTTTTGGCCTGACATGTAAAAGCTAACGAGTAAAGACCTAACAAATTCATCTAAACACAGAAGAAAAGGATGAGAAGGACCTTGAGCTATCCTTTCATCTTTAAAAGGTGACATGCTTACAGTTGATAGAATGGGTGAAGGTTTTAAAGATATAAACAAAAGGCTTAACATCTAGGGAATTAAGTTTGTCGTCCGGTACAAGCAATTCACAACACGATGTTTCAGGCAGCCACGGTAAATTAGCTCAAGCATATTTAGCAACACCATAAATAAAAAATAAATGAAATAATAAATGAGTGAAAGGAACAAGAATGATAATGAATGAATTCACAATTAACCAACAACTGATGAACTAATGCCAAGCACAGGGAAGTCTGGAGATTACACAGGTAGTTGCTCTTCCCACTCAGGTGTCCAAAATCCTTATACAATCTAAAACAGGTCAGGAATAATGAAGAAGAACTGGAGTAATGAAAGTAAGCATATTCTATCCATTCCAAACGATAACTAGTTCTTTAAGGGACTGAATATTTTATTCATTATCCTCTCCTCATCACTTTCAACACCACCCTTCACTTAAGAGTTTAGACTAATTTTCCAGTGACCCATGGGTTCACATTCCCACTTGAGTGCACCAGTTTAATGATGGAACACAAAACCTGAGACCCAAGAAAGTTATAAAATTAAACCCATACTAATGATCTGCATAACTACATACCTTTGCTTCTCACAGCCAACCTGGTGGGACAAATAAGGTAAAAGCCCAAATGGCACTGTGAACCACATACTTTATAGAAGTTGGTGCATTGATTAAAATATCTCTGATGCCTGAATGCTCTTGCAAGTTATTTAAGTTTTGGAGAAGAGGATCATCAAAAAGACTGACATACAATAATCCAAATCAGGACCTTATTTAGTCAAGCCTGATGCTCAGTTACAGGACTGTGTAACAGCACTATCCAGTGTCATTGTTTTCTTAAGAACATGCATCTTGCAGGGCTAAAAGGACAAGTATTGAGAAGAAATAGCTGATTCAACCCATAAAAAAAAAAAAAAAAGAAAAACTGTATGTAATGACATTATCAGGCTCTAAGGTCTTAATAAGTTGAAACCCTTAACTAAAATAACTCTACATATGAGGTCAGGACTATGTTACAAGACCTGTGTCACTGGAACCATTCACTATTTTACCAACCATGAAATATAATAATCTCAGTGATACAGAATTTTACAGCACATAATAGTCTGGGTTTAGGTATTATTGTATCATGTGGAGGTATTTTCTACTTTTTGAAGGTTAATATTGAGATAATAATGCTTTCAATATATCTCATTGAAAAGTCTCACAGCTGCACAAATAACTATTGGGGAAGGGGGAAGAATCAAAATAATCTGAAGACAATACTATAGTCTCTTTCAACCTCACAGCTAAAGACTGGCACATGGTTTAAAATCAGGTGATAAATCAGGTGTTTTTTTTCCATTCCTTATTGTTGGGTTGGTAGTAGAAGTTTTTTCATACTAAAAATTTCAAAGCACACTGTCTGCTTGAGGAGTTCTATGTACAGAGAAATCGCATCATATCCATACTGAGCCTGGTCTCAGATAGAGCGTGGAGTCATTCTGCGCACATACACATTAACCCTGCAGCTCAAGCTCAGTACAAACAATAACTCTGTCATGAAACTTGCGGTATGTATACTGGCCAATGGGCCTGAGGTGGCAACAAGTCAAAATTGTCAACAAGTCTAAAATGCAACATTTTGATGACATCAGCATTTGTTCTCATAGATATAAGGTAATTTAATATGCCTTGGCATTCTTTTCTTTGAGGTTTAATTCATATTTACCATAGAATAAGGGCATGCAGATATGTAATTATTATGGATTAGTTAATATGTTGTGTTAATTTAGGCATCTGTGTCCTCAGTTAGATTTGAGTAAAGTTTAAACCTGATGTATGGTTTCTCATAACAAGCACATAGGTAACGTGTAGAGACTGATCGCATTTAGTGTAAATCTCTAAACTGGTACATAGGAAATCTCAGGCGAGCTCCCAGCTCTGCTCCATTTCTCATGTACACTCCTGGGGAAATCCTTAAACCCCACTTTCTGCCAAAGTACTCCCGAATATTTTTACTTTACTTCTCCAAGTCTTTATCTATCCATAACTACGCCAGGAAAGGGTCTGTGTTCTTATGCATCTTGAAAAAATTGTAGCTGAAATTTCTAAAAGAATAATACGTAGCTTAAAATATATGCTAAAGCCAGTGAGATTACAGCAGAGTTCAGAAAAATGAGATCTGTTCCTTTAGCTGGGGATACAGATCTTACTCTCTCACACAAAGTGAAGAAACAATTATAAGATGTAATACTGTATTCTTCACTGAGATTACACATGTCACTGCGAGTTTGAAGCATCTTCTGTGTCAGGAGATACATTTAGCATATACAAGAGTTTTTGCTGGCCTTTGTAAACATATATGACACATGAAAAGTAGAGCAAATTCTCATGGATGTGAGCTCCTTAGAACCCTGGAGAAGTACAGTTGTGTGGTGCTTAGTCCCTCCAGAGACTCCAGCACCTCCCTACCCGGCATCCCATGAATTGTGTACAAACTAAGCCTGGTAGTGGCAACAATTTAACAGGCGAAAGAGGAAAAAGCTAGCAAGATGAATCCCACTGTATGCCATGTAATTAAAAAAAACCCCAAATACAAAAAACAAACTAGCAAAGTCCCATTGAACAACTCTTTATCTATCAGTCTGGGGAGACGGTGCTCCAGCTAATACCGAACTAGTAGTGCACTAAAACCCATCATTTCAATTTAAAAGTAACCAGCATGTTTTGTACTAAATAGTCATTGTATCTGTCTACTCCTCAGTCTGTGCTGACACTGTTTCTAGATTGCACACACAATCAAAATCACACAGATTCGAAACCAACAGAAATAGAGCTACCACTTCATTCACCGCAGAGTGAAAAGCTCAGGAGTGAAGATACCCAATACACAATTCATGTCAATTTTAAGAAGAATTTAGCATGTTAATCTGCACGAGATAAATGTGTGAGGGAAGGTTTTATACTTGCTTCTTGGTCTTTCTCCAAGGTGCCTTTGCCAGCTGGTTCATTTGCAGTCCATATGTGAACTGCATTCTTTAGCAAATCCCATTTCCCTGCCTTAAAATCATTACTCAGTTCTAATTCTCCACATGTCCTGTGTGTTAGAAACTCCTGAATCCTTTTTTCAACTTCTATTTCAATTGGGGGTGTGGAAAATGCATGTACTTTTGAAGGTCATGAAATACAAACTGCTTTTTTCTACTTTGTCATCAGCCGTTACAACTTGTGGCTATCCAGTACCCTCCTGCTGACTTTTCAAGATAACCTATTATCTTCCTGATCTTGCCTGACTCTAGCAGTTGGCATGCTGGAAGGTACTACGTTCCATCTGGAAGGTTAATTAACTGACTAATAACCAAGAAGCCAATGCAGATCTGAAGGGTGCATAATAATAAGTGTATTCTCCCATCATTCCCACCATATAGTCTTTAATCACCAGCCAAGAAAGCAGGAAAATCTTGTGAAAGACAACCTGTGTTTTCACTTCACTGAGCACCAGAGACTTGTGTCAGCTGAGGAAACTTCCCACTGACTCCAATGAATAATGATACTATGCTTTCTGCTCTACATCCTTAAGATCATGCCTTTGAACTCCTCATGTTCCTTGGCAGTCATTGCACATCTTCCTTGGGCTGAAGCTACACCACAGGCAAATTGTTTTTCTAAAACCCACAAATCAGACTAGCAAAATTGTACCACAGTTCATTGTCACAATAGAGAAGCACTTAAAAAAGTTACCTTCCTCTTTTCTCTGTATTTCTTTAAACATGAATTTGAAGTAATAAAAAAATTTAGTTATTTTTAGTAAAATTGGTCCGTCCTATACAAAAACTTACTATATCTCAGTTCTGTTAGTATCAACAAATACCAAGGCAGAAAACTGATGTATTAGAATTACACTATCACATTGGGGATTAACTTTCATTTTAACTCTCAATTCTATGACAAACTCCTGAAGTAAATGGACAGAGACAGAATGCTGAAGCTTAATGAAAGCTGAATGTTTTCTGTCTCCGGATCCCCACTGGAATGAAACAGATGTGAAAATAACCTCAATTTCTTGTAGAAAATTCTCTCCTGCTTCATTAAATACAACCAAATTATTATCAAAAGATAAAGAGAAATGAATTTTTAAAAATGTACATATGCAGCATAATGCAATGAAAATTGTTTATATTAAGAGCTATTCTTGTTCAGAGGATATTAATTGATATATTAGACCAGTCAGCATTTAGCGCTAAATAACTCATCTCTCAATGTTACCGTATGCTCCTAATGAAAGCTAGTGGGTTTGTACTTAATCATTATGAAGCAACTTTTTTCTCCCGTTGGCTAACAGCTAACTGATGTCCTGAAGCATCAATATTCAGATCTCTTTTAAATAGCATCCATTCTATGTTAATGCAAGAGTTGCTGTAAACATTATGTCCTTTTTGAAGATAATAACAACAGTCTATGCCTTTGGTATCTCTATAAACAAATTACAGAGTTGATGACAATAGTATTTTGCAACTGAAATGTGCATTGTGAATACAGAAGAGAAGCACGTTTGATTCCTTTTTCTCTATTCTCAGTGAACAGTTCATTTTCTGGGTAAAAATAAGATTATTCCCATAACTTCACATTATTTTGTGTAGTTTCACCACATCTACTTCTTATACCAAGACATCCTTCATTTTTATCTTTCTTTCTTACAGATTTCCTCTATGTTGTTTTAATTACACACATCGGTATGTTCTATCTCTTTTTTTTTAATTCAGACTTAACCAGATAGCTGTATTTCAGACAATAGGTATAACATCAGCTTTTCTACCAGTGTTATTATATTCTAACACGTTATTCAGACTTCCTATTACAGTTTCACTTTTTTTACCTCCAGTGCAGCCTGAACAAATACCTTCACTGAGCTGTTGCTTTTGAAGTTTTGGGCTGTTGGGGGTTTTTTTGTTTGGGGTTTTTTGTTTGTTTGTTTGTTTTGGGTTTTTTTTTTTGTTCTTGTAGGCTTTTTTTTTACCACTTAAACAGTTACAGTTCATTTATATTATTGGTTTAATAACAGCAACAGTTGATGCTGAAATAGATCATAGGTTTGATATAAAATAGCAAAAAGTCCATAAAGGTAAATTGGGTCTGTGATAGGATGGTAATTCCTTGCTGAGCACTTCAGTCTGTTATGAATATTGTTACATGTTTCTACATAAAGAGCACACGTTACAAAGCCATAAACAGGGATCCTTATTTGTATGTGGGAGTAAGACAATTCTTTATGGATCTATTTATAAAATTGAAGATAATGAGAGTTAATTAAACTACTCTGAAATGCAAAATAAACTTAAAAAACAGGCTCTGTTTGGCTGCCTACTAAATCACAGATAGGCTGCACACATCTACTTATTTGTTAATTCTTAGTGTTCTGTGATGCTTGAAAAACTTCAGAAGCTCCTTCAAAAATATTTTCTCTGCACAGTTCCATGCTGTAATGTCCAGGATACTTGAATTTAAACAAACAGATAATCTCACAGTATTTCAGTTACCAACAGATCATAGAATCATAGAATAGTTTGGGTTGGAAGGGACTTTAAAGGTCACCTAGTCCAACCCCCCTGCAATGAGCAGGGACATCTTCAACTCGATCAGGTTGCTCAGAGCCCCGTCCAACCTGACCTGGAATGTTTCCAGGGATGGGGCATCTCCCACCTCTCTGGGCAACCTGTGCCAGTGCTTCACCACCCTCATTGTCAAAAATGTCTTCCTTATAGCTTGTCCTGGTTACAGCTGGGATAGAGTTAATTTTCTTCATAGAAGCTAGTATGAGACTATGTTTTAGATTTGGGATGAGAAAGTTGAGAGCGTACTGAAGTTTTGGGTTGTTGCTGAGCAGTCAAGGACTGTCTGGCTTTTCAGGCTGGCCTGCCAGGGAGAAGGATGGGGGCACACATAAAGCTGGGAGGGGACACAGTCAGGACAGTTAACCCAGCCTGGCCAAAGAAATGTTCCAAACTGAATGATGTCATACTTGGTATCTAAAGCTGAGACGAAGAAGAGGGGAGACAGGGGACGTTTGTAGTTATGGCGTCTGTCTTCCCAAGAAACCATTACATGTGACGGAGCCCTGCTTTCCTGGAGCTGGCTGAACACCTGCCTGCCCATGGAGAATGGAGAATTAATTCCTTGTTTTGTTCTGCTTGCGTGTGCGGCTTTTGCTTTACCTATTAAACTGCCTTTATCTCAAACCATGAGTTTTCTTACTTTTCCGATTCTCTCCCCCATCCCACTGGGGATGGAGTGAGTGAGCGGCTGCGTGGGGCTTAGTTGCTGGCTGGGGGTAAACCACGACACAGCTAGTCTCAATCCACCCTCTCTTAGTTTAAAACCATCACCCCTTGTCCTTCTGCAACAGGCCCGGCTAAAAAGTCTGTCCCCATCTTTCTTAGAAGCCCCCTTCAAGTACTGGAAGGCTGCAATAAGGTCTCCCTGGAGCCTTCTCTTCTCCAGGCTGAGCAACCTCAACTCCCTCAGCCTTTCTTCACAGGAGAGGTGCTCCATCCCTCTGATCATTTTCGTGGCCCTCCTCTGGACCTGCTCCAACAGGTCCATGTCAACAGATCCAAAAAAGGAACTGGTGTTTGCTTTTTACTTAAATTTAATCTGGAACTGCTCTCAGCCTTTACCTACTCTTTTGTTTTCTTAATCTTAATGTGCAAAGCGTGTATGTGGAAGGATAAATAGTGTAAACTGGAAATAATGGACTTGATATTTTAATATTTTAAAAGCTATATTCTGATAAACAAATTACAAGATTGCAGCATAAACACTTCTTAAAAAATAATCTTAAATAACTGAAGTATCTTTGGGAAGAAAACCTTATGAGCATTTGTCTTCACTGAATAGAAAAAAAGTTAAAAAAAATAACTTAATTTGAAACTAATCCTAAAATCAGTTTGAAAAGCAGAAGTATCTGCTGCTTATACTAACTTCCTGTAAGAGAGATTTTTTTCTTTGTTATTATTAATGAAATTTATAGCAATACTCAGAGGCTGTATGAACTAGGTGCTAGAGATAAAATTGAGATGCAAACCCCATCTTGAAAAAAAATTACTTTAAAAAAGATAGATAAAAGGTGGAATGAAAAGTAACATTATTTTTTGGCTGAGTATGAGGAGAAGCCTTTTCATGCTGGACAGTCGAGCAGTTGCAGAGGTTGCCCAGAGAGGTTGCGTCGTCCCCGTTTATGGAAGTTTCCAAGACTTGACGGGGTAAGTTCCTGAGCCACCTAGTGTGACCCTGCTTGGAGCAGGAGGTTGGACTAGAGACATCCTGAGGCCCTTCCAGCCTGAATTGCACTACAATCCCACGGAATTGTGCTATGACTGTCCTTTACAGGGGAGAACCAGACCAAAGACAAACAGACTAAGTACAAAAACCGTGGTCTAAACTTCCTGACTTAATTCCAGGTCCAAGACCACAAAAATATTCTTGCTCACTTTTAACATAGACTAATTTAGTTCAGGAGTTTGATAGTATATGCCAATTTTTATATTGTCACACACAGTAAAACTGATATAACCTGTATTTTCAAAATGTAACAGACTGCTACAGATAGGAATCTTGCTCAGACCTCTAAAAAAGGCAGTATGTAACATATTTACTCAGTGAGACGCATTAAGTGAGTTGTTTGACAAGGGTTCACATCACTGCTTGGACTTTTATTAGTGTGCCCATTAAGGATGCTTGGGGGACAGCAAGAAGACATTTTCATGGAAGCTTGAGCTATAATTATTAATATGGTTAAATGCTTTATTTACAGTTATTTTAATCAAACACCCTCCATACATGGTGACATTAATATGTTTAAAACATTTCTTTTAAACCACATCTTGTTTTTATCCTAAACATTGGAAACTGTCTCTATTTTATGTTAAAGAGTGAACTGTGCAGAGAAGTGTGCTGATGTTTGGTAGGTTTAAGTGTGGTAGTCAAACATGCAACATTAATTCTTCCCTATGTAGCAAAAGGACGTCAAGTGGAATTGAAACTAAAACACTAATTGTCACTTGATCTTGTCACCAAAAATTTTGTATATAGGTGTAATTGCAGTGAAGGTGTGATGAAGTACAGCTAATATAAGCTCGGAGATTTTGCTCCTTCTAGACACAGAAATGCAAACGCTACTAAAGCAAATATGACTATGTCATGATGTAGTAGAAATGTTTTTTCTCTTACCTTTAAGACTCCTGTTTGCCTAGAAGCAAACATCCAGAACCAGAACCGAACCCTACAGACTCCGAGGCTAGCTGGGAAGAGTTTGGTAGTAATTATCCTTGCTCTGTTTCCTTCCTTCTGGGCAGATGAGTTTACATATAAAAAATGCTGTCCTTTACCTTAATAAAAAGATAAAAAAGATGTAAAGTTTTTCCATACTACTTGATGTTTCACAGTATAAGCAGTTTTACACACACAGATACTGGTATCTTTTACCACATACATGTATACTCTACCTTGGTTGTACAGAAATCTTCCATGTTAATAATTTGTGTATTTCTGGTTTTTACATACAATATTAATATAGCCTTCCTCAGAGCTCACTCTGCCTTTTTTATCCTTGTGTAAATACTTGATTCATCTTTGAGTAACAAATTTAAACCATGTGGCAAACACAAACATTCACTCGCAGATTCTAAAGATCAGTTTGAAGGCTGACATTACAGGAGTCAGGAACACCTTTGCTGATAGTTCTTATCCAGGAAATCTCATTCATAAATGTGTGAAATGATGAAACACATTGGTAAGGTACATAGAATTAGTAAGGCTGATTACTAAGCTGTATTTCAGCAAGAAATTTTTAAGTGAGCTCTCTCAAAACTCTCTTTCAAACTTTTAAAATACCTCAGTTATTCAGATAAGAGAAGTTTTTTGTTTTTTTTCTATTAACACTGTTGAAGGTCACATTTAGTCTTCTCAGGGGACAAAGTTCAGAACTTTTAATCTAAGGAATGTGTCCTAACTTTTCTTTTAAGGGACAGAAGACATATAAAACATGATCAGAATTATAATAATAGTCCAGCCAGCCAGTCCCATGGGAGCTCTTCTAAGCCTCCCTGTAAACAGCTGATCAACAAGTGATATACCCGAAAAGACTGATTTCCTGTCAATTAGGACGTTTTTTTGATTTGTTTTATTAATGAATGCTTTGTAAAGAAGACGGCTATTCCCATGGAAGGAGATTTTGAATTAAGTTATGGATGAACTTGTGTAAAGTGTGCCTCTGCAATATACTTCTCTTTCTTATGCCAGTAAATTCTCAAATCCTTAAAAATGAACTTGGTGCCTTCTTATCACCCTGTATACCCACTCCTCATATATGAACTCATGTATTCTGCAGCTGAACCTAGGAGTGTAGTTTCACATGCTCTGCAATTTAAAGTTTCTCAAACCTCATTCTGCATGAATGTAAAATAATTCAGGAATGCAGATTTGTGAAGAAAAAAGTGTATGATTTACACATCTGTGTGGGATGTAACTTCTAAGAAGAGTGACTGTGAAAAGAACAGCAATTGTGATGGTCTTGAGGCAGATGTACAGAAGAAATGTTCAATGAAATAATTGCTACTTGGGAAAGGAAAGAAATATTTGTAAAACAAACTGGGTAGTGATGGACCCAGCTTAATTTCTAAAGTTTAGCTTTTCCCTTTATCGACTAAGTTTTAAAATAGTGTAAGCATCATATGCTAAGGCATGATTGCTATATTTTCTGTCAGACAGATGAAAGCCTCCCAGCGTGCAGCCTCGTTATAAGACATAGAAGGCAAATTATTTCCTTCTCTTACAATTTTTCTATCACTAAATAATTTTGTGTTACAAAAAAAAAAATTTTTTTTCAGCTGTAAGAGCAACATGAGGTACAATTTAGCATTTCTTATTAAGAAGGTGGCAAATAAGGATTTTAAGAAAGCAAAACCAGAAAGCTGCTCATTGCCAAGTCAGACCCACTTGGACTGGGGTGAAAATATAAAAAAAAATTTCCCACCTGAAGTGAGCTGAAGTTATTTCTACCTAAAATTGATTGCAATTTTAGGCCTTTCACATATAAAGTGTAGCTATGTAATGGAATTTCAAACTGCTAGCCAACAAGCCATTCTTACAGACCTGCAAATGGTCATTTGTTCAGAGTAAGAATTATTCAGTTTGGATCTCAGTCAAAGGAAAGCCAGAATTTGGACTATTTGTAAATTGTAATGAGTGTCACGGAATTGTTAGTTTCTCTTGCTGTCTTTGAAGCAATCTTATTTGAGATGGTGTTTTCAGGTGAGGTTATCTGGGTAATATGTTATGCCTCAAGCTTTTTCAAGAAACATGTAAATTTTCTCAGGAGAGAAAAAATATTTGAAAGATTATAATGATATGGATATACTATATTCTTCATAAATAGAATGGTCCCATATAGTTGCATACTGACCAGCAAACTGAAAGACCACGGTGTCTGGCTCATTGGTACATGATATATGGCAAAATTATATATGATATATAGCAAAAGTTAAAGAAGCTTGTTTTGACATTTGGCTGAAGTTTTTGAGGGTGAAATGTTCTGCACTTGATCAGCTATATCCTCTGAATATTTAAATACCTCATCGATGCACTGGCAAAATGTTGAAAGTGTCCTGGTTTTGAGCAAGAAAGAACAGTTTGAGAAGGAAATATATGGAAAGGAATATTTTTAAATTTGAGATGTGCATAAGCTACCCACTGGACACATTGCAGAATGTTAAACAGGTGAAACACAGTTGTTATGTACCACTAAAAGTCTTTGTTCTCAAATCACAGGGCTTATCTTTTCCCAGAGAGACCAATGCAGTAAGTTAGTTTTGTTCAACTGATAGGAAAAAATTTCAAATGAACATTTCTATCCATCTGAAATCTGTAATGTCAATTTAAATTGTGCTAGATGAAGCAACATAAGACAGATTTAACCCTATACGAGATTCTTTCACACAAAATTATGCCAATAAGGTTAACACAAAGTTGGTATCACAGGCTTTGTTATATTGCTCGAACTATTCACAGAATCACAGAACCAGCAAGGTTGGAAAGGACCTTCAAGATCATCAAGTCCAACCATTAATCCAGTGCCACCATGTCCCCTAAACCATGTCCCGAAGCGCCACGTCCACACGTTTTTTGAACACTTCCAGAGATGGCGACTCCACCACCTCCCTGGGCAGCCTGTTCCAATGCCTGACCACCCTCTCAGTGAAGAAATTTTTCCTAATATCCAATCTAAACCTCCCCTGGCGCAACTTGAGGCCATTTCCTCTGGTCCTATATTGCTCTATTGTATGGTCTGTACAATGAATTTATTTGCTTAGTAACTAGAGAAAATGAGTTTGTAACAAGAAGGAATTAGATGTGGGTCAGGAATGGGCTGCTAGATACTTCTGGACATTACAGATTATCAGTATCCAGGCTGTTGGCTATTCTGACAAGTGATTCCTTTTCTCTACAGCAAACGTGAATATTTCTTGCCTAGTTAATTTAAAAGCAAATTACAAATCTGGGTAATTTTGCAAACACATTTGCTCTAATTTTGTTTTCCTTTTGCTTTGCTTTTTATTAACTTTGGGTTTTTTACAATTGCTAGGTAATTTCACAGAAGCAAAGAAGAACCAATTAAGCGAGAGAAACTGAAATAGAAAACCACACAAAATCTCCCTGAAGAGCCAAGGGCCAGTGATTGTTTTGTCATCACACTGCATCAAAGGAACAGGAAGAATGCAAGTCAGACTACTCATTTGCAAGGAACAGCTTGCCTGGGACAGCTGCAATAGTTTCTACCTCTTCCTGTCTGTTCTGTACCTTTCCAAGAGGAATGAACTTCCACGTTTACAGCCTGCAATAACAACACAAACTAGTGTCTGCTTCCTCTAAAATGAAAAACTGCGATTTGTGGCAGATAAGCAGTTCCCTCGTTATCAGGTGAGCAGTTCCTGCAGCAGGTGCGGAATCCTCTATAGGAAAAGGGAAGATAAATGAGTAGGACAGAAATGGTTACAGCCACAAGCTGATAAGACATCTCTGCTGATTTTGGAAATGTAGAACACCAAAAAAGAGTCAAAACCTGGAGATCACTCTGCTTACAAATTCTAATAAAAAACTGTAGAGGTTGCAATATTTCGAAAAGACAGCTAAGCACTTCTCAAATGGAGATTAACACATTTATGATGGAAATTAATATTCCACACAGATTTATTATATTATATGCTCTATGTGATATATAATATAATGTAATATAATATATAATTACAGCTTGATGTCTACATAACACAGATAATCATAGTTGCCTATGAATAAATTTTGTCCTCCTAACAATCAACAGGCATTCTGGTAGCTGTCTGTCAGCAACGTCTTATAGGGCCACCTAGGGAAACACTTCTATATTACTATTTCTGACAAGCCAATGTCAGGGAGATAAGTTAAACCAAGATATTAGGTAGGAACCTTAATCATGTGCATCCACACACACTGCCTCTCAGCCATTCTTTAAGGGCAGGTGCATGATTGCATGTTTTTCTAGAATTCATTAGGATGGTACCACACTCCGGGAAAAGTAGATTATTCAAAAAGTTGACAAGGACAGGAGTACTATTGTAGCCAGTTACACTTTCAGAGAATTCAACTTTTAAAGTCACACTGTTTGGATAGCAGAAATTTGTCATTCTTACTGCAGCTACATTAACAGAAACCATGAATATTGGGACTTGACACACAAGGTTTCACACAGAGATTTCATTTTAATCCAGTGACTTTTATGAGGAATGAACAAAACGCTAGTGAAAGGTGAGAAAAATGCAGAACTGGTGACTGGGAGAGGTGAAGATAACAACAGATTAAGCTGGGTTCTCAGAGAAATGGGTTCTGAACATGAGTTAACTAGAGGTTAGCAAGATGTCCTAATGTTGCTTTGCCCGGGTGCAAGATGATATCAGAAACATAAAGCTGATACTTTCATGGAGCTGCCTATAAAAAATGCCTACAATGCAACAAGGTCTTCCAGAGACTGACTACAGCACAGTCAGGGTCATCGTACTGGTCTCAGTCAAGGTGTTGCGTAATATAAACTCTACACTGTGTGCTCAGGTGACCCAAGAGAATTGATGGAATACTTTAGTGACCCAAGATTATTGTCAAATATATCCTCTTTCATTGTATTAAATTTTTCATATCTGTAGTTCTTTAAAAGTTTTCAAATAGACCTTTAATTAGTAATATCATTGCAGACTTGGAGACAGTTACTGCATTTGTATAGGCATGCCGTACTGTTTTAAAAAGAGGTCTGTTGTGTCCCAGATGTGATGATTAATTAGTATCTTCACATTATATTTAGCAGCTCATTGTCTAGGAAATTGCTAAACAAATGCATCTAGTTGAAGTAAAGTATAAAGAATGATATAATCAGGACCACTCTGAAAAAAGCAATCTATGAAATTACAGTGCTGCTGAAGCAATGACTAAAAAGGCTAGTAATCGGCTACTATGTCAGGCTGGTTTTGTGTTCAGACAGCACTAGAAGTTACCAGATAGTATAAATTACATGACTCAATATTTTTAAACATTTAATATATTTTTTGCATAGCTTTTTTGTGATACATAACTTTTATTGTAATTTTAATATAAAAGAGAACATTTTAAATGCTTGTTGGAACTGCCTTGTGAGCTGTGCTAATTGCTCATTGTCATTTGCATATACAGTAAACTCAACCAATCACACTGAGATTTGCCATTATATTGGCACTAATCTACAGGATTTTTTTAAATTCAGTGAATATTTAATTTTCCCAAAAGCAATGGAGGGCACAAGCCAATACCTGGTGTATGGTCAGCATCAGGGCCCATTTTCCCAGTGACAGCACTGTTGCTAATATTCCAATCAAAATCGTCACTAGGGTCTTGTGTTAATCCACACACAGTGGTCCAGTCTTGATCTTGTGTTTCAAAGTTACAGCTTCCAGGAATATTTGTGTAGTAACCTGAAAATACAGAAAGAAGTAAATTATCATCCCACCTCTTATATGTAAAAGGCTATAAGGAACATAGTGTACATGGTAATGGAAAGGATTCTGTTTGGCTAATGCCATGGTTCCTTGTGTTACATGTACTGACATAAATAACGTATGGTAGTTAGTAAGGAAAAAAAAATTCACCCTTTGCCTCCTGAGCAGGTTTAAACATCCCTAAACATTATTACAGAGATATGCCCATGTAAGTCTTGAGGACAAACCGATGACTCCACTAATTTTGGTTATTATTCAAGGTGAATGGAAAGAATGATTCCCAGCCAATTAGCTAGCAAAACTGCACTCCACTTCCACAGTGGCATTTTTCATGAACATATGTTGTTTCATCTTTGAGAGTATTATGCATGAAGGCAGTTATGATGAGAGAGAAGTTCTAGTGTGTAGGATACTGACTGAATTCAGGAGATCTTTGTTAAACTTCTCATTTCTAGATCTGCCTCTGATGTTTCAGGTGACTTTGGAAAAGTAATTAATCAATAAAATTCTACAAATGCTGCAGTAGAGATGAATCAAATAGCATCACAAACTATTCTTTGGCTTTTAGAGGTTTTTTCCTTAGCTATAAAGCAGAGGCAGCTACACTATTGCTGAGTGAGAGGAAGGACTACCGCTGTGACAGGATTCTGGGAAAAGCTTGCAAACTACGAAACATCACAGTCAGTTGTACCTCTTAGAAACAGGTCTAACGGTGGCTATTTCAGAACCACAAATGGATTTGAGGATTTAGAGTGTGTTTCTTGATCTAGAAGTGTTCTGCAATGTTAAGATACAATGATTTATGTATCATTGTCTAGGTATAAAAGATACAGATAAAAAGAATAAATGTAATTACCTTTTACTAAACTGTTTTGGTTTTTTTCCTATTTTCTACTTTGATGCTACAAGAACAACTGATGCTGTTCTTTGTAAAAGTAATTTATAATTATCATAAACCTGTTTTGTATGACCAAGATCTGCACACACACTGACTGTAATCCCGTGGACTTGCTTTTCTGTAAAAATGCATCACCTTAGTTAAATGTATAGGACACATATCTTAAAAGAAGAAGAATTTTGATCCAGTGAATAACCTATATCCCACTGAATGCTAGGATAAGGATGTGTACTGTTCTGTAATGTACTGTACTCTTGTTATACTGTGAGGGACTGAAGCATCTGTCATGAGAAGAGGCTGAGAGAGCTAGGACTCTTCAGCCTGGAGAAAAGGCTCGGTGGGATTTATCAGTGTGTAGAAATACCTTCTGGGTAGGTGTAGAGAAGACAAAACCAGACTCTTCTCAGTGGTGCCCAGTGTCAGGACAAGAGGCAGTGGGCACAAATACAGGAAACACTTTTTAAGTTTAAGAAACTATTTTTTTTTTAATTATTTTTTTTTTCTGTCAAACTAGTCAAATACTGGCACAGGTTGCCCTGAGAAGCTGTGGAGTCTCCATTCTTGGAGAAATTCAAAACGTGACTGGCACAGCCCTGGGCAACTTGTTGCAGTAGACCATGTTTTGAGCAGGAGGTTGGACTAGACAATCTCCAGAGGCGCCTTCCCACCTCAACCATTCTGTGCTTGTGTTAGTGCTATTCACAGCATGGCATTTGGGAATCATGAAAGGAATACACAAATGCACCGAGCATTCACATTGATGCTGCATTACAAGCATCATGTAAGCCCAATAAAGCCTAACTCCAACACCAAACACCCTCACATGCAGGTAGGGCAAAGAAAGGAATCCATTAATTCAAACAGCAAGTACAATTTTCTTGCACAGTTCTAACAAGATCAAAGTCCCAATGCATTTGGGATTTATCCTATTCATAATAGATTACTTGACTTCAGGAATTTTACCCTAATATCTTAACAGTGCATTCAAAACACAATTATTAATAAATATTAATTACAATATTTATAGAGGGTTGACGGAGTCACCTGACGTATCTGCACCTGTGTTGTGGTTTGAACACAGCCAACAATTAAGCACCACGCAGTCGCTTGTTCACTCCTCCCTGCCCCTTGGTGGGATAGGGAGGAGAATCAAAAAAAAGCTAAAAGTCATGAGATAAATGCAGTTTAATAGGACAGCAAGGGAAGAGAGAATAACAACAATAACAATAATAATGATAAAAGAATATACAAAATAAGCAATGCACAGCACAATCACTCACCACCACCACCCGCTGACTGATGCCCAGCTAGTTCCCAAGACACAGCACCCCTGGCCAACTTCCCCCAGTTTATGTACTGAACATCACAGCATATGATATGGAATATTCCTTTGGCCAGTTTGGGTCAGCTGTCCTGGTTGTGCCCCCTCCCAGCTTCTCGGTGGCAAGGCATGAGAAGCTGAAAAATCCTTGACTAGTGGAAGCACTGCTTAGCAACAACTAAAACATCCGTGTGTTATCAACATTATTCTCATACCAAATCCAAATCACAGCACTACAGCAGCTACTAGAAAGAAAATTAACTTTATCCGAGCTGAAGTCAAGACAACCTGTTAGGTACTTTTTAATTTATGGGTAAACAGAGCCTGTTTAGAAGTCCTCAGAAGAGAACTGTTCCATTTATCTAAACAATTGCTTTTATTTCAATAATTCAAGCACTCCTCTAGTTGGTTCATCAACACTGAGGTTTGCTATTAATCAAATCTGGGTGTATAATTGTCTGCAACTCATGAAAATGGAAACTGCTTTCCTGTGTGCTTTTTTCACCTCAGTACTTCCAGTGGGTTATTGAAAGAGAATGAAAATTTTGTAAGATTGCCTGACTGGATTGAATGAAGCATAGAGTAAGTAATTTCCGTGAGTTTATTTAAAAAAAAAAAGTCCACCAGCCTATGAGGATACAATTCATTTCATCCAGATTCTGTTGTAAATCCTGCACAAAGGAATTGCTGCTGAGTAGATTATGGTCCATTTACTTCTTTGGAGTTACACTCATATAAAACTATAGTAGAATGTGAAATAAGCTCGGACCTTGAGCTCAGAGAAAAGGAGAAAACTGCAGACAAATGTGGCCATAACCACTTTGATGGGGCAGGTTAGACTGTGAAGGGCTTTCTCTGTGTCTGTTCTGCTCTCTTTTCTGATTAAGGAGCTCCTCTTGCCTTTTATTAAAAAATGATGTTTCCATATCTAAAAGGTATTATGTGCCCATTAATGTTGTTTATTCCCGTCTATAAGATATACGCTCAGGGAAAAGGTGTGTTTATCGAAATGTACATCCTCATTTGCTGGAACTAAGATATAGCAGTTAGGGAAATATTATACCTGAGGCTTATCTGGGTATTCTGTATGCCAGATTACAGTATCTATCCTCTATTGTTAACTTGATATTTTGTCAGTTCTGCAGCAACAGCAAGACTAAAGAATGATGAAAACATTTTGATGTATCTACAGCCTTTCCACCTACAATGAAAGGATACTTCACCCTATTTATTTAAAGTTATTATCTGTGGGTTTTTTTCTTCCCTTGGAAAAGCTTTTCTGCAGCAAAGACTGTGTTGTTTTACTGTGATTCAAGATAATTTATGGCCCGAAATGTTTCCATCTATTATCTGACTAAGAAAAGAGAGTTGATGCTATCACAGTCCTCCCAGACAACACAGGACACCCCCACCCCAATGAAGCTATCAGATCCTGTAACAATATTTACAGAATAAATCAAGTGCCTCAATAGTTTTCTGAATATCTTTACAGAGCAGTTTATATTGGACAGCAATTCAGACTTACTGTGTCTCTGTTAGAACTGTAAAATCTTACAAGGGTGACTTTACAGAGATTTTGCTGCACTTACTTTTTCTAACTTCTGAAAAAATAGGAATATTATATAGAAGAAATACAGATCTTCTGTTTAAAGTATTTTCTTAGAATCTACTTTAAAAAATCTAGTCTCAAGGTTATCTTTCAACGTAGGTTCATTTCCATGAATATGACTCACAAAATTCACTGGAATGCAAAGAACTGCAGGAGGTAGAAACCAGAAATAGAGACACCAGCTTCAGCGTGTACTTCAGAACTGTTATTTACAATTACAAAAACAATAAAGAGGGAGAAATTTCAACTAAATTTCCTATAGTAACATCTTCACATGTATTCCAGGTTGTAAGTCTGCTGTTTGGCTAAAACAATATTATTTACATCACCCAATAAAGGGTCATTATTTTTGTAACTGTGTCCAGTCAGGGCATTTAGCAACCCTATGCAAGAGAAAATGCCTTTGATTTTCAAGGGATCTCCAAGTATTGGTTGATTTCAATGGAGTACTTGGAAACATTCCAATACAATGTGAGAGCGTGGAATTGATGCATGTGATGCATTCACTTTCTCTGTCTACCAAGGTTACTTTTCATAATACCTGCATTATGGCAGAATTTGGCCCTCCAGCTCAAAGATTAAGACTTAGACTGATTACTGAACTGTATATAGGGACTGCTTAAGCTTCCTACTCCAGAAGTCTGGTCTGGACAGTGACTGCAAATAAACAAAGACATGGAGCAGGAAAAAAGGCACAGCATTTTACTGCTTTTGAATTCCAAGTCTGCATTGGAAAGCCTGTTAACTTGATCCAGATTTTCAAAATCGAGCTGTGTCCTTCCATCTCAAACAGCATTATCAAACACCTACAGAAAAATTTTGTCTCAGTATTCACTAGGACTGCAAAAATGTAAACAGATTGGATTTTGTCCAACTGTTCTCTAATAAAGTATTAGCAAGAAAATGTTTTCATAGCTCTGCAGTAGCAGCAAGAACAAAGAACAAGGAAAATGTAGTAGCAATACAACTCAGATCACAAAGACAGGATTAATCTGAAATGAAATGCAGGCCTGTTTTTAAAAAATCACTTTTTATAGCAGAATCATGTCTAAATGTTATTGTGCATTCATTTGCTTACTTAGCTTTTTCATTCAACATTGACAGCTCAACATACTTTCAACTTAATAAATGAGTTTACCTTTCTTCTCAGAGTTAATTTGTATTGTAACCTATGGATTTTATTCCTTAAATATGTTTTTAGTCCTTAAGCTGTTTTTGGTTTTTGTTTTTTTTAAATATTTAATCTTCGGTTTGAGTAAGTTAGACTTTTGCAACTAAATCACACAAATACTTTTTGCAGCTAATGTCTCTGAGAACCTGAAAATGTCAGACCTTCTGTGTTGGGGGAGCAGGCAACCTGCTTGTAATTACCTTCTGAGCAGCTGTGTGAATATGTAGCTGTGTAGCCATGCTACAGAATTTAAAGTTATAATCTTAACTGGAGATTACACTAATACACAAAGAGATACTTACTGCAGTCAGCTTCATCTGATAGGTCTTCACAGTCTGGTTTATAGTCGCAGATGAACTGAGACTCTATGCAGTTCTCATTCCCACACACAAACTCGGTGAGGGCAAGACATTCCCTGGGATTCTCTCCAACTGAAACCAACAGGACATTTAGATCAATATTGTAATTAAATCAGAGGATGCTCTTTTTTATTTGTTTAGCCATTATACACCATTACTTCAGTGATTTACTGTTTCCAACAGATGTTATTTGGTCTCTCTCCTTTAATGATGCATTATGCAAGTCTAGACTACTGTATTGGCCTTGCCCAAAGATTCCAGGGTAGGATGTTTTGCCTGGAAGAAAATTCAGTTCAGCATCAGCACGACTGTTTCCCCAGTGTATTTGTTGTGCACATTCCATAAAAAAGGGATCTGTGAGCTGTTGAAAAGTAGACACGCTAAAGGCTTTATTCTGCTCATAATTACAGGACATCATTTGGAAAATAAGAACAATTTAAACTGAGAAAAATCACTGTTATACAACATTTAAATAATGGATAAACTTTTAAAGCCTTTATAAGACATTTAAATTTTTGAAGAGTTTAGAGAAACTTCTGCTCTGAGTGTGTGAACAGCCGAGAAAGTGAGAAATTCCTCTTATGTTATTTAACATGAGGATCTGTTTTCAAACAACGATTTTTGATCATCTCTGGAAGTGAGTGGAAATAGCGTCATAAAATGAGAGTACCTTAGTAACTTGCACATAAAATGCTAGGGCCAAAGCCAAAGAGTGCTGAGATTCAGCCATCTCTGAACTGTCAGACTATAAAGAAAAGTACATAAATTAATTTTTGGTTCAGTGCACTGGGTGCATAATTTCAATTAGCAGTAATTGAAACTGTTCTGATAATCCCCAATGCAACATTTAAGATGCATTCCTATTAACCTAAGGTTGTTTTTCAGTCTAGAGCTCCAAGTTGTGCAATTAGACATGTATTTTGACTACATTCATTGTAATATGTTTCATTTTTTCCTTCAAACATGACTAAATTGTGACACATCATTAAACACAGTCTGGACAGAACACCTTGATATTTACCTTTGTGTAGACCCATATTTCCAGGAGGGGAACTTATTATTGTCACGGTGTTAATCTCCTCAAATAGAGGTACTTACTGAATTTTACAGACTGAGGAACTACGTTCTCATTGAAGCAAAATAGAAAAGAAGAAATAAATTTGGAGATGGATGTTGCCACGAACAGTATTCAATCTTCCCTCTAGGGAGCTGCAGTATAAAACAAAACTATGTCTCCTAATGAACAGCTTAAGATAAGTTTCAAGCTGGCATTCAGATAAAATGAGAAATCTACATTACATCTTATTTCTTTGCATATGTTGGTTGTGTGGTACTACATGTAAAAATATATAGCTTTTTGACTGATCATGTTACTCAGTTGTACTTTGATCACCAGTAAGTGTGTTGGATAATGGTTGATTATATATGGCATGTATTTTTTTTCTAATAGTCTGACTCACGACATTCCATGAAAATCCAAACATACAAAAAAACTATTCTAAGCAGAAAAAACATGAGAAAATATGGTAAATTTCTTTCTCGCCTTTCTTCTAACAACTGAAGAAACTATAAGGGAAAAAAAAATTAACATACTGTTGAATACACTCCAAACAAATGAGGACAAAAATTCTAATAGAAAAAAAAATAGAATTGTCAGTTGTATTGTGCTGACTGTTACTCTGAAGTTATCTTTGAGAAGCTGAAACATTAAAATGAATCAGTGAGCCACAGCAAGCAAAAGAATGAGCTAATTCCAGGTATGAAAATGTCAGGGGTGGAGAACTGTGAAATATCCAATACAGATGTGGATTTGTCACACAGTGGGAATGAGAGGAATTATAGGGAGTTGAAATGTTTTTGATATGTACTAAGCTTATTTTTGAATATGCTATGAAAAGTTTGAAGACGGCTCAGGTATCCGAAAGCAAAAGAAAGCATTTCATTTTAAGAAAATGATTGATCAGAAAGAAGCTCCCACTTAATGAAAAGCTATAAATGTTCTTTTCTGACATGACCTTCTTCCAAATCTTTGGTTTAGCCACTAAACTGAACAATCCATTGTTTTCTCAGTTCTACATATAATTTTACAACATGGAAAATATCCATACAAATATGGAGTGTTGGTCTACAGGCATAGCATGAGTGATAAAGGAACAGCATAGAGCTATAAAAATTGGGGGGGGTTGTTTGGTTGTTTTTTTTAATGAGAACAGAAGCTTCAACAATATTTAGTAACTTCGAGCACTCTTGCGCATTTCTTGAGCAAGTTACTTTTGGTTTTCATTATGCTTAGCAGTCTCTTCTCTTACAATTATTCGGTCCGTAAACTTGTGTGGTCTGAAGGCTATACAGATATGCTGCAAATCCAAAGACCAAAATTTCCCACGAAAAAAGATAATATAGATAACAAAAAACCCACCCCAAAACAAAATAATATAGAATATAAAGCACAAAACCACAATGAATTTCATACCTTATAACAGCTGAGCTTTAGATCAGCATAGAAATAACTAGATTAACAAGAATCAGTGGAGCAATTGAACTGTTGATTTTCTCCTAGATCAAAGTTGACAGGCCACAGCACATACCCTTGTAAACCACCTTTTTTCCCTTACAGTAAATACTTGTGGATTAAAACAAATATTATGGAAGAGCAAAATGCTAATGGTTTATTGTACTCATTTACTTGGTTTCCCCTTGGAACTGTAGCATTTCCTGAAAACCAGGACACCACAAGAAACTAGCACGGGACCTATTTTAGATGAAGTAGTAACTACTGACTACATGTAATGTAAATCCCTACGCCAAATGAAATGGCAGTACTTGAAAAGGAAAAAGCATACACAGGATATCACTTTTAAATTAAGTACAATTTGGATTGATGCAGAATCTCCTAAGTAGTTTTTAAGACACCAGTACAACTGGCTTGGTTTTTGGATCAGTAAATCCTACAAAAGGAGCGTGTTAATGATGGTTGCCATAGAACTTGCATTTACATACACGCACTTTCATTTCTACATATTTTATTCTGTACAATGTAATTTGCAGAATACCAGCAAAGACCTTCCCAGGTAAGAATATATATGTTTGTATATACATAGAAAACAAGCAGACACAGATGCACATCGTGCGTACCACAAATAAATCATGACTCTACTGTGGATACATCACGAGCTATGTATTTATATCCATCTCCAGTATAGGTTATCTATGGAAGACTAGCCCAGAATTTATAGACATGACAAGATTAATTTATCATAGCTGATAAATGCAGCACTATTAACCCAGACACTTTGTTTTAGTTACCAGGAAAGATTGGCTATGAAAGAACTCATAAAAACAGTCGTCTTTCTTTTAAGTTTGCTACTGGAGGACAGCACTGGGCCAGTGACTCTGACTCTGTGAGTACAAGAGCATTCTTCTACCAATGTTTTGTAAGATGAAAATATTCCTGTCATAACTACTACATTTAAAATCATGGAAAGACCTATACAGGCCAAATATCAGCTCTATAATCTATAGATCTTGACTGTCTGAAACAAAATAGGTAACAGCAAAAAATCTTTTCGTTTGATAGATACCAGTAAGTTTCACAGATTGCATGTTAGGCTGACACAATGAATGTTCTCTTATTTAAAATATTTTTCATGAAAGAATCACACAGCCATAAAGAAGAGAAGCTCTTGCTGTGTTGCATTACAACACTTAAGACTTACATAGGTTCTCAGAGATTATGTTTGACCAGTGCTATGTGCTTGTGAAAGGCATAGGATGAATCCTGAGTTATTATGGTTGCTAAAGGCTGCAGTGAGCAAGACCTTGAGCTGTTTTGAAAAGCAACTCATAACTCAAGGTCAAATACACTAAGCTGCTGTTTACCAAGAGTCTCACCTTCTCTGCTCTCTCCAAGAAGAATGCAACAGTACAGCATCACCATGTCAACAGTATGAAATGAAACATGTAATGTATATTCAAGGAAAATGAGACTTTTCCACCCTTATTTATCTTTTTTAAAAATTAAGGCCTTTTCTGAGTAGAAAATTTTTCAAATTACAACTGAAAATTCACTTCTCTATTATTTGTTGTTTAAATTGTATTGTACTTTAAGAGTACTTATATCACGTCCCTCCCCGCTTTCATAATACTTGAAACATAGGAGTAATCAAAGATTAAAATATAAAGATGTTTTGTTGAAAATATTACTCAGTGCAAGTAACTTTCCAAGTTTCACCCTTTGTTTAAATTAAAATCTATTAAATAAAAGCTCCTAGAGGGTTTCATTAGAACCGGAACTCAACTGTACTCAGTCGTCTGAAGCTCAGAAATTATGAAACAATTTGCATCAAGCTTTTCATTTGCTTACCCCAATTGTTCAGTACCCTTTCCTACATGACTTTTTATAGAACATTAAAACTCCATTAGCAAACTCATCAGTAATGTTTCTGTCCATGGATGACCTTGGCAATCTTTTGCAAGGAAAAGTAGATGAAAAGTTTCTACTCATGCAAGCTACATATAATTTCAAATAAGGTTCTTTTGGAATTCAAAACCCATAGGGAATTCTTCTCACAGAATGTCATTTAAAAGGACAGATTTAATTCAAAGAAAGATAAGCATTAGCTCTGACATAAACAGCACATCTAACAAATTATATTGACTATTAGGAGAGAATTTCACCTGTAGATAAAAAAGTCTGCCAATGGACTTCTCAAAGATGCTCAAGGCAAGCAGCATTATGGTGCCTAAGGCCACCAAATAAACTGGAAGAATAAAAAAGTCATACATAGTTCTGGAAATGTACAACTCGTTCTAGCTCAAGCAATACAAAAAATAAGAAAAAAAAATTCTCTTCAGCTTCTAGTGTTGATATCATGGAGTACAAAAAACCATGCCAGACAAGGACAGAAGTTTTCATATTTGATTGAGACTGAAAGACTGGCCTTACTGTAGGGTGTATCAGCAGGATAAGGAGCTCCTGCTCACGGTACCCTCATGCAGGGAGCTGCCATATTTTGCTTAATACTAAAAGAAGACACTAGGGAGAAACACTGAGAACTGAGCAATTAGTGAGGGTCTGGTGTTCTAGGCTTTATCACTTTGGAGCCTGCAAGTGGTAAAAGAAAGGAAAAAGAGGAGATAAACCAAGTGATGCTTTTACATAAAATCATATTTCCCAGTAATTATGAACATGTTCAACCAGAGAAAAATACCTCCTGAAGCAATTTGACATGCGATCTCTACTGCTTATTCCTTTTTCCCCTCTTGGTCTCCCCTCCACCCTGATTCCAGTGTAGACATAGATTATATCTCAGAAATTTCAGCTGAACAGATTATTTTAAGAGTTTTTCAGTGATATTTACTCTACAAAATTACTGTCAAGCTGCAGTTTCCACTGTGATGTGGAATCAATTGAAACCATTCAATCACAGCACTATCTCCCCTTAACACAGATTTCTTAGAAGCATCTCATATGAATACTGTATTCATGGACTTGTCCCAATGTGGTCCACAGGGATTGTTGTCACAGACCAATGGAGTACAGCACACTGGTGCAAATCACAGTTACCTGCAACAAGGAGGCATTTCCTCAGCTGAATGCTCTCCCCAGCTCTGCAAAATTGTCATTAGGTGTGAAACTCATTTTTGGTTTCATATTGCATGGAGGTGTACGATGAGTTACAGAAGATCAACTGTTATATGCAGTTTATTCGTATTTGGAAGAGTGCTTACCTCCTACAGTAATGTCATAGGACAATGAACTCAGGCTGGGGCAGTGTTCATTCTTTCTAGCACCACCTTTATAGACAGTGATTGTGATGTTAAAAAAAAAAAAAAAATTCAAATCCAGCCATCTCTACCCTGTATATTTTGCTAGCCATGAACAGTCTTCTCTTTCGGCCCATTCAAAATACATGGAGTTAAGGAATCTACCACTGGATATGAATAGTAAGCAATATGTGAACTGAATGTCAAAATGATGAGATTTTGATATTATACTGAAAAGTTGCCTTTGCAGCCACCTACTACCAAAACAAAGTATCTCTGAAGTCAGCAAATTGTCTCCAGAAGATTAACATGAGATAAACAGAAACTGAAAAAAACACTGACTTCTCTTCATGAAAAGTAAGGTAAAAGCTAAAACTTGTTTCTCCTATTCAAAATCTGTGGCAAATGACCTCACGTGTTTTCCTAATGAGAAACCGAGAGTTGCAAAATCAAGGAAAGACTGCCAAAGAATCTTTTGGTTAAGCTCTTATGCATTTTGTATGTAATCTCAAACAGCCCTGGAGTATACAGATGTGTATATGACTGCTGTACTGAGCAATAAAAAGTAGAGAATACTGTGATCTTCAAGCTCATGCCATATTTCTCTTCTTTCTTTTAATCTTTTCAAAGATGACTGTCAAATGCAATATTGCTCATTCCTTGAAGCCACGCTATATAATATTCACTTCTTCAGTAAAAAAGAATTTATATTTTTTCATACATTTCTAGAAAGCCTTAATATGCAATGCCATTAAAGCAATCGCCTTGTGCATAACATGACTCATGCAGGAATCAAGTCTTCCCCGAGTGTACCTGCGGCGGTCCTGGCAAGTGGGGTTGAGGGCGCCAGTATTTTCTCTGCATTGCTCCTGGGGACGATGCCCTCCCCACAGAGTCCTTTGTACGAGGGCATTCGAGATGGCCCGTGGAAGGCAGCTGTGGCTGACTTTCACATTTCAAGAAGGGAGATTATTTCTCACCTAGAACCAAATTGTGCATCATCGGTACCCTCTGAGGAGTGTAATGAGATCCGAGTTCGGTAAGATTTTCACTCAAAAAGGGTAAAGCATATATATGCCACAGTAACACAAATCAAGTTAAAGTTACCAAAAATTACTAGACTTCTCAAATTAAGTTTTCTTCCTCTACAATGAAGCAGATTCAATGGATATCAGCAAATTCTTAAATTGACAGCTCACCATGAAATCAAAAACTATTTTCCTTCTAGAGACAAAATCCAAACATTAGAGTAACAAACAAGAATTTTACCATTAATTTCAGCACATTTACTGAGAAGTTTTAGCCGGGTGATGCAATTCCAGTGTACCATGTCAGAATACCCTGGAACTGACCTTTTTATAAAAACAGATGAAAAACATCATAAAACATTAAAATACATTGCAGAGATTAAAAAAAAAAAAGGAAAAAAAAAAAACAGGTAACTGGATATGCATTCTGGCTGAATACAAATGTATATCTTGAGTGACTAAAGCAGCTCTGTCAGCTTTCTCTCCCTGAATTCCCTTCCCTCACACTTCAGGGCCAGGTTTGTATTGAATATTTCTGTTCTAAGAGTTTGAACTTTTCTCAAGTGTCTGAGCAGAAGGAACTAAATTCATCACTAAATGTAAAGCTTTGCATGATACATAGCTGAAGACTCAAAGAAAACAGTCTTATTCTAAAAATAAAAAAGTTGGCCTACGCACCCAAACACTAGGATGTTTTAGTTATTTTCTCTCTGATCTGCAAAGCCAGGATAGAATTCTGATGAGAAAGGATTTCTCGGCTGAGACTTTCAAAGCCTCTTGTTTATGGGAGCATGGAAGCAAAGTTTTTCAAAGGATTGCAGTACCTTCACCTATGGTCTTTGCCATAAACAGCAGGTGAGGAGGAATACAAATACATGAGAAGAAAGAGAAGGAAAAAGTTTACCACGTGGCAAAGCAGGCTTTATTATATTTTAAAGAAAATTTTTATTCAGCTCAATTTGGTAAATCAATTTCCTATTAATAAGAGTGCTGTGGCATTTTGATTTTGTTTTCTTTTAAACAACTAAATATATTTTTAATGCCACTTCAAGTGTGACTGAATGTGTGTCCTATTTACTTTAAACATGAGAAGAAAAGCTTGTGAAGTCTGGTCCCAAACAGACAACCCACAGAGATCACTGGAACTGTAATTACTCTTTCTTCTTCGTGGATTTTTATCACACCAAATTGCAGACCATGAAAAAATATATAAATCAACTATTCTAGAAATTTCTGTTTAAACTGAATTTAGACTTACGTTTCACTTATTTTCATTTATCTTTCACTGTTGGTTTTTCAGCTGGTGTCCTGGGATGCCAAATCAGTATGTATGACATGGCTGAGTAAGGTATATATCCATGCTTATATTCTGTGTTTTGTATCTGGAGTACAAGATTCCTTTTCTTCAAAATTACAGATGTACAAAACTCAGACTACTGGCAACAGCATGTCTGATGAGGTGCATTTTGATTCACTATTATATGACAGTGAGCCATCATCTAGAAAAGCAAATCAATGCTTGAAGTGCTGTTTGAGCATGCCAGAGCATGTGCCAGAGCATGTGCCAGAGCACAGCTTATTTCTGACAGGATTTTTAGAAAGTGTCATCATGGCAAAGGTGTCAGAAGTCTCAAAAATAAAATTATCAGTGGGGATTATTCTGTACAATACTCATAGGTATTTTCCCTTTTTATTAAGGCAAAATTGCAGGCATAACCTTAAGCATGGTCAAAGTCAATTATTAAAAAGCACAAGAGATGACCACTTGTAAACTCCATTCAGATCACATAGGATAGTCTGTCACTAAGTTGTATAAAGAATTACTGTACAAGAAGGTGAAAAAAAATTACATGTAATTATTTAATAAATTAATTTTATATTAAGAATACTCTTTGTCTGGGATGTGGCTCCACTTTTTTTCAGATTTTTACAATTAAACCTGCAAAATAAAAAGATACCAGATTTGGAGTTTAAATTATTTTTGCTATCAAAACATAACTTACCCTCTCACAACCAGTAAGAGTCTTTTATACCTTCTTCTTTTCTATCTCTGACAATATTTCCAAGGCCTCTCATATTTTCAATAAAGCCACAGTTGCTTCTTGACCCTCATTTCCACAGAAATTAGTGAGAGCTGGCGGAAATGAGCCTTGCAGGATAGGGTTCCAGAAGCTCAGATCATAATAAAGTTATCATCTGTAGCATTCTACTGATACAGAAGCTTTTAACAAATTCATTTTTAAAAGGAAGTAGTGAAAAGATTCTCCTTTGTCAGTTGAAAATGCTCATATAACATGAGCTGTGTAAATCACAGCTATGTAAAGTGAAGAGCAAAGAACTCTGCAGAACTAATCCACCTCCACGCAGATTCCATTATGATGCGTACAGCTTCTTTCTACAACACACTGTATGAAAGCAAGTTGAAGGGAAACACATGTACAATAAAATAAGTCCCTGGATTTATTGAACTCTGTTGTAACCATTAAGTATTACCATGCTGTATAAAAGCAGTTCTAATATTCACATGTCAAAAATTCCCACACAGACTGCCTCCCTCTCCCCTCTTTGCTCTATCCACTTGAGTACTTTATTTCTGTGAAAAGGCAATTACTTTACTGTGTTGACTGTAAACCATGATCCAAGAATACCATTCAGCAGCTTCCAAAAGGACAGTCTGTAAGGAGGAGGCTATCACAAAATATCTGAAAGATCCAGAATTGCTTTAACATTCTTCCCCACCACTACATACCATCTGCTGGGGAGCAGCTAAACATTCATTTTTTTTTCCCATGCACTTTAAGGCTTTCTCATTTCCATGCCTTTCTGTTTATTTCAAACCTGTCATTCAAGTTTTAATTATTTTCAATTATCTTCAAGGTTTTCTGTGCATGGTCTATTCCTCTGCTTATGTAATTACCATGGCTAGCATATCCATAGTATTATATAAGATTTTAGTTTAACCTAGTAAGTCTCAGTGGAAAATACAGATGTGGCCTTCAGTTCCCCTGGAAAACCTTGGCCATGTGTCTAGCTCAGCAATTCTACAGCTACAAACACAGTATATGAATAAGTGTTGTAAATCAAGTCATTTTGTTGAGAAGAAACCCCTGACCCCTTCTGGTTTGTATGCTACTCTTCTCCTTGAGTTTGGCCACACTAAGACTGAGTTTGCTGTCTTTTAGGTTTTTTTACAACAGGCACAATAAAACTGTGAATGCTGTGCAGCAAAAAAACAATTTAGACATGACATGCTTTCTCTATCCTGAATGCCCCAGGCTTGGGTCAGACGGGAAATGTTATTTTTGAGAATCTGGCAGAATGTATTTTATTTGTTTGTTCTACAAAGGTAAAGAATCAATAACAACAAAAATGAAAATGGTCAGACCAGGCTCCTTCATGTCATCATGCCAACAGGAAGGTCAGCATACCAGAAGTCTCGAGAAAATTAAGAAAGTAGATCTCAACTTGTGGAGTAGAAGGCAAAAAAGTCATACACAGAGCTGATGTGAAAGGCACTAAAGACAATACAATGATCCCCTCTTGACTTTGGTTTGAGCTTAAATATCATTGCAGAGGCAGGAAAATCACAGAAGGGCAGGTTGTTTCTTGTTTTTTTTCTTTGTTTTGTTTTTTCACAGGCATACACTCGCACACATGCACATACATACACTTAAAAAGCAAACACATGACAGGGCTCTTATCCTGCTGCAAAGCAGAGATAAGCATAAACCCATTCCTGATAGGATACATGCACCTGAACTTCAATGAAAACGCTGCTGTGCCTAGCATACGCTACCGGAGATGCTGTAAGTGAATGTTTGCTGATTATGTAAAGGTTGAACCTTACTACAGTGCAAAACCATCCACCATACAAGTGACAGCTCTACAAAGGATTAGCATCTTGGGTGTCCAACATTTCTAATTAATTCTTCAATAATTTTTTCTTTGTATTGGGCACTGAGCTTCAACTGTGTATTTCAAACTTCTATGAGAAAAGCCTCCTCTGTATCATCCGTATTCATATACAATAATTTTCTGCAAAATACACAGGAATATTACTATGTTGAAGCTGTAAGTATGTGAAAGCAGTTGGAGCATATGGTGCAACTGCTTTCCCAGCAGAGCTTCTCGTTGAAGCAGCGCTGTAAAACAAATAGTTGCTATACCATAATAAACCGAAGTTACTTTCTGAACTGTTTCACTGCAAAGGTATTTTAATGCAAGACTGGCTACAAAACACTATTATCATTCAGATTTGCAGGGTCATAGACTAAAACCAATGTAAATTTCAGCAATCTTAACATTTTAAGAGATTTAAGATCCTTTATATGACAGCTTTCCACTTCCCTATTGAAACAATTTCCTTCCTTGCAATGACAACTCTGGAATATTTCCAGTTATGTTTATATAATGTCTATTTTCAGGTTGTTATAAAATACATGGATTTAAGCATCAGAAGAAATATTTCTATGTTATATGAAGAGAAGTTGATACCATCTTTATGAAACTACCAGGGAGTTTTCTTCTTCCTTCAAAAAATAAATCTTGCTATTTTTATTTGTTGAATGTCTTTATGAATCTCACTGTGAAATCAAGTGTCTAAATTGTGCTAGCTCTGAAATGGTACAGAATCCCAGAAATGCGGTTTAACTAGACCCCACTATATGAATTAATACATCTTAGCACAACTTGGCAACAAATTGCAACAAATTCCTTCTTGAACTTACTTGTGGTGCAGTTGTTGAACTCTATATCATCTATTGCTGCTCCTCCTCCTAGGTCTCTGGTACGAATGCCTTCAAAGATAACTTCAAAATTCCTCAGTTTCCCCAAGTGTAACTCAACTTTGTTCCATTCATCACCATGATTTCCTGATTCACTCCATATTTTCACAATCCCATCGTCAGTCTGAAGTTTGAATAAAATATGTGTAAGATACATGTAAGTATGGATTATCAAATACCAGTTTTAGAAAAAAAAAACAAAAAACAAGACAACTGGAAGACACTCCTTTAGTTTTGTGAAGAAATGGTAAATGTATGCTTTGCTAGGATAATAGGAAAAGTAGTGAAATGAGATGATTACCATACAAATCACATAAACATTGGTAGTAGGTGGAGTTTCGGTACAGAATAATTTCTGTGTATGAGTCGGTACAGAGTAATTTCTATGTGTATGACTGAACACCAAAACAGCCCATTTTGCTAGACTTGTATTTAACTATGTAATACTGACATTCATTCTTTGTGTTTAGAATATATTACTGGATGCAAAGTTAGTTTATCATTTTAAAATTAGGGTATTGGATAGGTAAAATCTTTAAAAACTTGTGACAACTGTAGTATATGGGTGAAAAAAATAACAAATATGAGATAATCATATGTTTGGTATAGTTTGTTTGAAGGTAAACAAGAGCATTCTGGCTTTCAAATATGCTAACATATTTTAAAGCTTTTCTTTAAACGTCCAATCATATAACCTAAGTGGCAAATCAGCAGCAAACAACATGCCTCATTTTATAATAGTATTATAAGAATGCAGATGCACCAGTTTCAATTGCTGTGAATAGATGATACATATATATGATGGCACCAAAAGTAAATATTTGCAAAAGTTTTGTATATGTCCCAATTTATATTTCTTTACGACTGTGTGACTAATCATTCAAACTGTAAATGAGAATTTTTTGCCGGTCTTTTCTCATGAAAACCCATTAGTAGTCCAGCTAGGGTTAATAAAAACACTGTGCAATGAATAAAACAGCTAAATGTGATGCACAACAAAGGTTCTAAGAAAGGAGTATATGCATCAGCAAAATCTAAGGAAAATAGAGGCAACAGTAAAAATAGGCAGGGAATCAAATTAATTACATTTCTTTATACATGGTGAACCTGTTAGATCAGATTTATGTTAATAAGATTGTCTTATGCATATTTATGATGAGAAAACGAAGCTTGGTGCTTTAGATATTGTATTCTGAATAGGAAAGTGCAGACAACCATGCACAAAAATATTGTATTAGTTGTTTCTGAACCAGGGGATTCACAGAATTGTTGATATCTTTTAGAAGGAGGACCTCAGATCTACAAAAACACAGAGATACTGAAGTGTGGCTTGACGATGGTGTTCTGGAAAATCATCAACTGTAAAGCAGTTGAAAACAATGCCAACTTTACTTTAAATTGCTAAATAGGAAAGAAAACACGGGAAAGGGTCTCTGTAACTGCATGTAAAGTAATAGATATTCAGCTGAACAACTCTATTGCTGTACACTTCTAATGGTGCTGGAGCAGCGGTGATAGCAGCCCTTTATAAGTCATGATGACTGAGCACACAAGCACCTACCAAGGCAAGTTTAGACAATGCATATTCAGTTATGTCTTATTGGTTTAAAGCCAATGACACACTCCATTAAAGAGGAAATAATATCACAGGACCTCGCTGGTGCTTTGCAGCACTAATTCCACAGTCGATGACAACTGGTTATGATTTTCTCAATGTATTTCTCCCAGTGAGACTGCTGACTCTATTTATGTGCCATCACATCAAATATACATTCATTTATAGGGTAGACCAAGCCCCTTCCAGGCCTCTCATCAATACAATTAAGGGGAACTGGCATCAGAACAAATGTGATACACTTTCTAGAAATTCCACTTAAATTTCAACCTGGAAAAACAGCACAGAGGACTCTATAACCTCCAAAAGAGTATAACGTATTATTGGGGTAATTTGTTTAGTCTGGAAACATCTTCTATCTATCCATGACATGAATAAAATGGATGATTATGTTGAGTTACAACTGGCTTTAAGGTCTCCAATGTGCAATACAAAATAAAACTTAGAAGAGAAGCACTTTTTAATATTTAATCCATTTGTTGTCTCTGGAACCTCTTCTGTCTGCCCTTGAAAGCTCTCTGGAATGGGAAAATTATTTATAAGAAATCACTGATTAATTTTACAAATTAGTTCAGTGCTGTGTGTTAGTGGTTAGGAGACTTAAAATGAAGTGGATAATAATAATACTAAATGATAAGGGAATTCCTTACTTTTGTGCATTTAAGCAGGATAGAAAATTACGAAACTTTGTATCTATCCCAAAATTAAGCCCCAAATCGATAAAAGAATTACATGCATTTATGTTAGGATGTATGGAAGTCAGTGGAACTTCTTAAAATATACAGAGATAAATATTTATATAAAATCTGGAAATGTTAAATGTAACACAGTTAACCAGAATACAAACCCCACTTCTGCTGTTAGTCTGATTTTGATTGTTTTCACATCATATTTTATTACATTACATTCTCTTCAGACTTATGTTACGTTTATCATGCTGATTTTTGACTAAAGGATGCCGGCAGTAACAAGTAACACTGATCACATATTTATTTAGAAATATCCACATAAAATGTTGCAGCAATCAATTTTTATCTGGTGTCATAACCACAAAGTATCAAGCGGTTTATGCAGTTAAAGGAACTGTGGTGTTTTCGTCCCACAGCGAGACATTGAAACGCTTAGAAAACTTTTTCCTAGAAAGAATTTTTTCAAAGATAGAAACATTACAACCGAAATGGTAGTCTCCTTGCGCTTCACAAATTCTTGAATATGGTACACAAATAAAATGCAGGAGAGAGACACATTTCTTTTCCTGCCTGCGTTCAACAGTAGCAGCTCCTGCACAACAGCAGTACTTCATAGAGCATGAAAGGCTGATTTTTCGCTTGCTCAGCTACAGCTCTACATAACAAAATGAAAAGCAAGCTCATGCCCTGCATAACTGCATGAAGGCTGTTCTAATCCAGAGTGAAAAGTCCCTTCAAAAACACAAGCCCTGCACATTGTCTGCATGAAATAGTCAAGGAAGAGGTGGGAAAGGGAAAGACAGGCAGGGAGCTTGGCTCTCCTCTCCCCAGGCCCAGACCGTGGAGTTGGCTTGGCTAAGGAGTATAAGCTATACACTTCTTCTGGATACATACTTGGCATGAGAGGATCATCGTTTGTAAGCTTTGCAGATTCCATTTCATGAATTATTGTTTTGTTTTCTGCATTCTCCAGCCATTTAATCTGTCTGGTGCTTTGGCATTTCTTTCATATCTTTGGAATGTGTTTGCTTTTAAAACAAACACAAATATGGCCTGAGGGGGGAAAAAAATCAGTCTGTGTTTTGACCTGCACATTGCACCCAGAAATCCTTTGATCTTTTTCACTCCCATATACATGTATTAATGTAAAAGAGAGACATGTAAAAGAGATATATGACAATCAGAAGGAATGTGTCTCAGCGTAGAGGAGGCTGGAGGTCACAGTGTCACCTTTCTGTTTTTATGAGACTATTCTTCTACTCACACATACTCATACTGAGTGTCTAGATTGCAAACAGATACTGTTTAGATTGCAAATAGATGCTAGATAGTGTCTAGTGTCTAGGTGGCAAAAGGCCCGGTCTAACTATATGCTCCAACATAAAGATAGTTAAGACCTGTGGCTTTGGCAGATAGCACCAGTGCTGCCTGTGTGTGTGGGGTGGTCACGCTGGCTGTTGGTCAGGGTGGAAAACCTATTTTCCAGTTAAACTGTGGGACTCTAGCAATATGTGGTCCTTCACCAAAAAGGAAGCTGTGATCTGCCTTGCTGCCACTCATCCACATCATAGGTTTAAGCCCTCTTCTGCACTGAAAGCATTGTACCCTAGGCTCCACATTTCTTTCTTTGCTACACTTGTCTGCATGTAATCCAAGTCTCTCTTTACCTCAGACCAACACTTTTGTATCAAAGCCACATTATTATCTTCCTTATGTCTCATTACATTTGCCCAGGCCTTCCTTCCAGTTCAGCTTTGTTCACCCCACACTCTACCTTACATTCCTAAAACTATGGCACCATCGAGTTTCCCATCCTCTTATTGCCTGCGTTTCTAGTCTGGCTAAGCAGACTGATAGATAAGATTCTTGCATCACTTAAACCACTAGCCTATCATCCTCAGCCAAAGAGGATATTCCAAAGTAACATGAAAAAATACCATCCAGAAACTAGTGTACATGAAAGGAAAACCCCTTATCTTTCCAAACAAAAGGCTAAATTGCAGTTCTGAATGATGAGACTTGATTATAATTTTTGTCTACTACATATATGCAAGTCTTTGAAAGAGGAGAGAAGGGAGGGTCTCAGATCTCCCTCACACAGAATGCACAAGCAAAATATGCTTGCCCTAAAAACTTGGTCAAAGTCTATTTTTTTATCAAGATATCTCATGTGACAGCAAAATGCTAATAATAACACATCACTGCTACCACGACAACCACCAGATTTTTTTCTGTTCAGACTAAAATCTCATACTGTACCTTCAATATCTTTCTGTGGTTGTCTCCCTCAGCTGATGGGAAACGTGCGTAAAATAACTCAATCTTTCTTTCTTATGTTTCCTTTTATGACTTTTGTGAACAGCCCCACAACCTGCCTGCCACTCAAGCTTGTAATTTTATCACTGCTAAAATCCTTCTAAATTCTTATGCAGTTTATGTTCACATTTTGTAAATGCTTTCTGTGTAACATCTCTAAGAACATAATAAGTTAAAATTCAGAAGTTCTCATCACCTCATGAGTTGAGGACTGATAAAGCCTTCATCCAGCTCTTGTTTTATGATCTACACAGCTGATTCTTTTGATTATTTTTCCTCTTTATAAACTAATTTTACATTCTCTAGATGAATTCTGCCTGTATTACCAAAATAAACTATTTTAAGTGTCTTTTATACTTTTAAGTGTCTTTTACACTACAGTGCCAGCTTTATCTTTTATTCATTATCACAAAGCTCTTTCCTTTCTGGTCTCACTCATGATACAGGAATTCATTGCCCAGTTATTAAATATTCAAACGTACAAATTGATGTTCCCTTCTGAGCCCCACCACTCTTCTGGGAAAAGGACTTTGTAAATATTTCTCCTTCCTTTGCAAGTGAAGACTAGAAAAAAATCTTGCCAACAGTTAAGATGTGGATGCACTTTTGTGACTCTCAGCCATGACTAATAACATTTCCTATCATCTTTGAAAATCCTGTGAATAGGTGTGCCCTTTCAAAAGTCCGTCTTTATATGTGTATATACGTATCAGTATTTCAATTACAATACCTAATACTTAATTAACACTTAAATAATGAGTATTTTAGTACAGCACTGAGGTATCAACAAAAACTCCAAGTATTATAATAATTCTTGTTCTTGGGATCTCAGATGTTTTCCTTATGCAAATACATAGGGAACCACACAAACTTCTTAGAAGGAAAAGAGATGCAGAAGGTTTTATGCAAACACAATCACAGCAACCAGCATAGTCCAAATGTTTCCATGGATCAAAAATGAAAGCCGGGTTGCCCAGTTATACCTCCTGACAGACAAAAAGTTATTTTGGTATCAAACAAGCTAACCTGGTAACATATGTCTCTACTTGTAGAGAGAAATTTAGTCTGATTTCTCGATAGTGCCATCTTCACAGGACCAGATTGCAATAAGATTATTTGTTCCATCCCAGAACAGTGAGAAGGGAGGGAGCCAGCAGTCTCAACAGTCTTAACGATCACCTGATCTTGTTGCAGACAAAAACAGTTGAAAAGGATTATTTGTTGGTCATACCCATAAGGTTTGGGTCATACCAATAAGGTTTGGGTCATACCTATAAGGACAAGTGTACCATGGGCTACAATAGAAGAACACCTGCTAGTTTATCATGTGTGTTTCTACTTTGGGCTTATTTCTTCACGGCATGTGGTCCACTCTTTATTACAGCAGACTACTGCTGGGCAGTTCCTCCATGAAGGAACTCTGGGAAGTTCCTCAGAACATAATTTTTACAATCTACTTTGTAATTTTGTACTTTATAATCCCCTAAACTCAACCTGAGAAAATCTGAAAGTCCAATGTTATTGACAGATCAGCTAACAAAATTTCATTTCTTCCCAAAAACACACACTAAGACAACTGAAAACAGATGTGAAAGAGAGTGTTTTCATTTAAGACTCTGCAAAGTTATTATTAATTGCATGTCACTGCCCTCTATGGGTTGAACATAGTCAAAGGTCAAGTTGAGGTGATGAGCCATTGTTAAAGAAAACTTAACAGTAGAAGGCATGTTTTTCCATTACTTGTAGCAGTGAGTCATGGTCTTCCACCATCCTATCATACTGAGTGATAAAGACTCTTGGAAAATGGCAGAATTACTTCTAAGAAAGACCATAACCTGTTTAGATCTGTACGTCTATATGCCTAGCCATATTGGAAAATTCCTATTCATATTCAGAGGATTTTTGTCTACCTTCTGGTAGTCTGAGGGGAATTATTTCTTAATGATTTCATTACATTGCAATTCAGAATCTTCTTCATGCTCGTCTTCATCTGAAGAACGATCTAAAGTGTTTATAACCTCTCTTCTGAGAACTTCAGGGGGAAAGTATATCTTACTGGGCTCAATATCCTCATTAATTCACCTGGGGATACTAAGAATAAAGCAGAGGGAAGGATTTCTTTCTTTCTTAAAACTCCTTTTATTTTGTGGCCGAGTTTAATATTTTTCCTATGCAGCAGAGACCACCATTATTCTCAAGGCTACATTTCTAACACAGTCAGAACAATATTAGGAACTGAATCCAAAGCATGCAAGAGAGTATGTAATTTTCCATTACAAGATATTGCAAAGAAACTTATGAATACACTCTCTGTCAGAAGAACACAGTAAGTATTCCAGATGTAATTGTAAGGGTTCTGCTATGAGACAATCTGCCTTGTTACGTCTGCAGTGAAACAGCAATGAAATCCAGATTTTGTTCTTGATCTGCACCTCTCCTCCTATTCATGTTCTGAGCTGGGTTTAAAATATTTCCTTGGTTCATTTGCATCTGATATTTATTTCAGCAGAGCCACAGGAAATGAAGCTGAGCTTACCAAATGGATGGAGGCAATAAAAATATTTGCTAAATATTCCTGGACTCTTCAAACCAAATATACTTGAGGGCTTTTTAATCAGAGACAGACTATTTTCAAATGATTCATCAAAAAACATTAACTGTTTTTTATTAATACCATAAAAAGACTTTCAAGATTTGCTGTACCAAAAGGCTTCTCTTTCTGCAGAACCCTTCAGAACTTTTGAGAGAAGTCAAACTCTTTTTACATACTTTTTTAAACTGTTAGGAAAAAGCTTTTCTACTCTCTTTTCAGGTTCCTTTGAAAACAGTATCTTCCTGGCAAGCTGTTACCATCCAGAATTTTTAAAACAGGTTATGTGTTATGCAAGCCACTAATACATAGCATAGAATGTTTTATTTGGTTTGTTTGCATACACTTACAAACCTTACACTTACCATACAGAGTATGTGTCTTTCTCTAAAATAAAGTAGCCTGTCAAAGCTGAGTTGAGTTATTGTAATTAGTGCTGTTATAAAGTGCCACCGAACTGTTTGTATTGAATTGTTATCAGCCCGGTGATTGACAGTGTGCCAGAGAACACACATGCTCATTCATAACTCACATCTTCATGACCTTATTGTCTGCTCTCATTTTTCTTCATGTCACCATGAAGAAAAGAGAGAAGAGAGAAAAGAAGAAAAAAGGAAAAAGAAGAGAGAAAAGAAGAAAAAAGGAAAAAAGAAAAGAAGAGAGAAAAGAAGAAAAAAGAAAAAAAGAAAAGAAAAAACCCATGATGTTGTTAATTGTGTAGGAAAACCTGGGTGCAGCAGTAGTTATCTACTACTCTGCCCTTATACTGCTTTGAAAATTTGTCTCTCCTATTAAATAAGCCACAGAGACCTGTGGTTAAGATTACCATTACAGTTTGAAAATTACTGCTAATTATCAGAATGATGAAGCTCTACATTAAATTTATAATTCCAAAATTATTAAGCCCACCTAGAATAGCTCTGAGAGAGACAAATAGAAACCATTTCAATGTAGGGAGAGATTTTAAACTCAAAATTTACACTTTCAATCACTAAGCTAAGGGATGTTGAGAGATGTATGCTATGGGATTTTGAAATATTCAGCAAATAGAGGTAGTAAAAAAAAGACGAAGAAAACAACAACAGAAAGCAGGTAACAGAACTGTAACAATCTACAGAGTAATGGTCCCAAAAGATAGGAGAATGTTAGTGATGAGTAATGCAACAGGATCAGTTTTACTTTAGGGATACGTTGCTGAAAGTGATGAGCTTATTCAAGTTCCAGTGACTTGAATGAAGATTCACGCTTCTCAGCACTGAAGGGAATACATTAAAAATAAGTTTCTCTCTAATTTTTCAGAGTTCTATTTTGACAGGTACCAGAAGTGCCATTTAGTATGTCACTGCCTCCTATAAAAACACTTGAAAAAGACATATGAAGATAATCAAATGGTATCTTTAAGAAACTACTTGATCCAGGCAAAATGTATACTGCATAAGTACATTAGCATGCATGAAAAATTGGCTTCACTTTTAAGGATAACTTACAAAATCACATAATTGCATTTTCACAGTGCATTATAGAAAGAAGGAAAACAGCAAGATGATACACTGATATTTCAGCCTTCAATTATTAGACAGTCTGCATGTATTAGTCTCAGCAGGTTTTCATAATAAGTTAATGACAAAGCCCATTCATCCCTTTCATTTCCTCCTTTTTGCAAAGCAGTAAGATGATTTTCACTCTCTGAAATATTGTTTCTCCAATTTTAATTTCCAAAATTAACATCACTGTAATAAAGAAATATGCGTTTCAGTAAGGAACATACGTTCTAGTGAACAGACTTGAGAAAGAAACTTATACAACTGATGAAATTCCTTTTTTAAAATGCACCAGTTTGGGAATTCTGGAATTTCATAGCGAATTCCTTTAGAGCATCAGAAGGCATTAACAGCTCACCCTGTCATGAGTGCCAGGACGTGCGATATTTCTAGGAGCTAAATGGTAGACTCTTGGTTCTTAATTGCTGTAAGTGCCAAGTTGAGAAAAGCCAGTTTCAAAAACACTTTGATAAAAAGTGACTGTTAATTGATCTGGAGACAGGATTTTGTTTCACGCAGGTAGGCTTTTCAAGGAATGACAATTAAGTTGCTCATTAGCAAAAATGAAGTTATACTTTTAAAACTCTTATTTTGGAAAATAAATCTATACTGGGTAGGTAAGAATAATTTATTGATTTTCTTTGAATTATCCTGAGTATCACCTTCTTAAAACTTTGATTTATCCTGTCACAGCTATTAAATATACTATATTTCATTATAGCCAGCTTTCCTTTATAACCAAGCAAACTCTTCTGTTTCTTGTTTTCATCTTTCTACATTCCCATGATACTCTTTTCATCAAATACACTTTTATGTGCTTAGGCTCTTAAAATATGTCTTCATTCTGTTTGTTATCCTTACCAATTAGAACAGAGAAATAAAACAACCCCTCTTTGTAAAAGAGGATTCATTAGGTACCTTGTACTACTTCATCCTGTTTTCATTTCCTAGCCCTTCCAGCCCTCCTGTCTCCTCAAATGCAAAAATTTCTTCTTCATTTCCTAGCATAATCCACCTTTGATTTTGCGTTTTAGGTAGCTTAAGGGATACAATTGTGATTGCTTGGATTTCATATTTTTCCTCCAGTTCTACCACTAAGAGTGAGTAACAATAAGCATCAAAGCTGTTGTATAAGATCATTAGCATTTCAAGCAGCTTAGCTCCATTTTGTCTCAAACCTTGTCACAGCTTTGTTTCAATCATGTTTTACAGGTCTCCTCAGATTGTTCCTATCCTAGAGTTGAGGCAACTGTAATTCTCTGGAAAAGCAAAGCTTGAAAGAGAATTAGTCACAGCTAAAAAACTCTAGAAAGACTCTGGAAAACTGTTGCAACCCTCCATAGTGCCAAACATAAGGACAGTGTGCTAAACATTGTGCAATGTTAGATTCCTTGGATTGTAAGATAAAAGTCAAACCTTTACTTATACTGACTGCCTAAACAAATGCAGATCATCTACAGTAAGAGATGCAACAAAAGAGCTTATGAATCAAGACCATAAAAAGACATATGCAGAAATGAGAGAACCTCAAATCTGTCATGTTTTTCCTCCTACAGAGGATACTCTGAATACCATATTTGAAGATGTGAGGCAAAAATCACATATCAAATTTCAGCTTTTTATTAAGCAGCTTAAACTCTAAATCATCTTCTACACATCTTTTCCCCATTAATATTCTCCTTTATCAGTTGGATTATGGAATGAGAAAATGAATACAAATTTGTCCAATTAGGAGGTGCATGCTCCTAACAAATCTACAACCAGTGGTGACATCCATGCAGCATCCTGACCTCAGAGCACCCACCAGCGAGGGAGCTGGCTAGGCACAGTTCCCTGAGTGCCTTGGAAATTCTATGCATGCAACCAGCCATGGTGAAACTGGGACACGGACAAAGGTCACATCTTGGGACCACAGATTACATCAGATACTGCCAATATGTATTTGTCCACAATGTCTTTTAGGAGGATGGTGAAGCACCTTTCTTTCTAGGTATGTCTGTGCCCATCTATTTATGGATGTTGTCTGAAATAAGTCAGATGGTGCAGAGTTGTTTGGCACTTTCATTGCCCTTACTGAATGTTGACTAAAACTTTCAGCTAGGACAGAAAGTATTGCTGAGCTGCATCAAAAAAGTGACTTTGTCAGCTTTCTCTGTGGCCACTAAACAGAAAGAAAATACATCTCTCTCTCCTAAAAAAGAAACAAATTAATCTGGTCTAGATGTTCTCATGCTGAATCGGTGTTTAATACAAACTAAATGGAAAGATTGATAAATTGCTTGACTCAGATAACTATCTACCAGTTCGAATACTTATTCAATATTTAATTGAACTATAATTTCCAACTTTTCAGGCAGTGGGGCCAATCTTCACTTATTCATTGACACATCTTATCTTGGAACAATTTGCCACTATATAACAAACACTGTGTGTGGTCCACACCTGCGGCAAAGGTCTGCTTGGAAGTGGAGTACCTTACTCTAGTCAACCACGTAGATCAAAGTACTGTTTGAGTGGCACAGTGGGCAAGCAGAAGTGTGCTGGTGGGGCTAACTTTTCTTTTCTTGTCAGTGGCTAATGTCAGAAGCATTTTCCTATTCACAGTGTCCCAGTGTTTACAAAATCAGTTCCACGAGGCAGGAATCATGGAATCAGTCTGTGTGGAAGTCCACTCAGGTCTTCAAAATGTCAAGATTTGTTGATGAAGAATTAAAGCATTATCATTACAGTTGCCTTGAAAAATAAAGGCCCCAACGTAAAGCCAGTTCAGCTGAACAAAACATAAGGAATCTTTCAGAGATTTTGTTTGTTTTAATCAATATTTCAGTTTAGCAATTAATCTCTAATACCACCTTGATTCTATTTATAAAACTGAATGTAAGGAGTGGGAAACCGTATCTCTACAGGGTTTCTGCTGAGACAAAAATAAAAAATTTGGAAAAAAGGGGAAAACAAGTACATATATCTTCTGTAAACTAAACATACTTTTTTTAAAAAAGTAAAGATTCTATTAGGGCACTACAATAAAATTGTAAGACTAGCAATAATTCTTAAGGCTAGCAATAGTAATTGTTAATTCTTGTACAATAACATTGAAACTCAAGGTTTTATTGAATTTTTTCATCTGTCACTTCTTCAAAGTGACAAGTCTGCAGAACAAGGATTGACATGAATATTCCCTACTAATCGCCAAAGAGTACCTTACGTTTTTTCAGATGTGTGAGTGATTACTGTCAGTCAGGTGTCATTGCTACTTTGATGTAGTGGGATGTTCACTGGGATATAACTGTACTTCTTTCTTTGTGACATTTACTTTTACAGCATATTTGTATTCTGTTAGAATATTCTTTTCAATTGGATTGTAGCTTGGCCTTATAGATATATAGAACAGATCCTCTGGGATATTAGATGAACTGGACAGGCTCAGGGGAATCAAAACACTAAAGCTGCGAAAAATAGTAAGCTCTTTATGTAGTCAAAGCTTGATTAAATATTTTTAAGCTTCACTGAATTGGTCCTGAGCAGAGAGACATCTTCAAGAGGAATGTTCAAGTCCTGTCTCTGTAATATCTGATGGATATAACTGTTTATTCCTTAGAGAATGCCAAGAAAGCAGACATCTGATTTGAATTTTTAATCTGTAGTTACGAAATATATTTTCTACAAATTGAGGGCTCTCATAACTGACAGATCTTATTCTATTAAAACAATTCAGTAAGATTCCCTCTCTTTCACTACTTCTCTCTGCAGTGGTCACCACCTTAGATGTTCAAGTATATAAAGTTATAGATACATATAATAAGGTAGAGATATGGAAGATAAAAGTTTGCAAACAGATTAATGAGTTCTTGGTGTTTGCATTGCCAGCACAGATATGAAATAACTATGTAAGCATCCAAAAAAATTTACTGAAACATCCAAAATTCAAATATTTATCCAATGACTTTCCTGAATGTACCCAATATTGTTTATCGAATGTTACTATATACAGTTACATGTCTACAGGAAGCTATATGGAAAGCAATAGCCACATTTCCTCTTTCAGATGCTTACTTTAGAATGAGGTAAATCATACCCCAAACTCCCTTTGACATAGTGAGTAAAACCCCACCATTAACAAAGAGAGGCTAGGGTCTCTGCTGCAGTGGCTGCACAGGAGACATCTACAACTTTAAAAAAAAACACAGAGAGACAAATTTTATGAGCAGATCCTGTGATCTTAAAATATTTCTTAGAAAAGAAATCTATATACTCGATAAAGTGCAAAGATCTCTTTCTAAGATACCTTTCCAGTGGTAACATAGAAATAGTTTGCCTACATAAAGGCAAAATTATAGGTCTGAAAGTAAGCATGAGAACACACATCAGCCACACTTCAAATATGTAAAACAGAATTTGGAATAACTTTCAACGTGTCAAACAACTAGAAATAAAACTAAGGTAGAAGAGGAAATTCGGTGGCATTTCTTCTCTTCCCTTAATTTTTTGGTTTTCAATGAAAATCCCTTGGATATCCTTCAATTTCTTCCCAGTGCAGCAATTGTTACATAATTCACTTATGGTTTATAGTTTCAGTAGTTGTGATAACCTCAATTCCCCATGTCTTCAGTTTTTCTTCTAGATGTTGCAGACTGTGCAGAAGTTTTGTCTGTGTTTTCTAAATGGATTTATCCCCTACAGCAAATAAACACAGAGCTAATTAACAAAAAAGTATAAATCTCTTTGTGTGAACTAAGGAACCATTGCAAGATTAAAAAAGGCAAATCAAAGGAAAAATATAACGACTGAGTGACAAGAAAACTGAAAATAAGAGAACTCCAAGGGATGTGTGGAAGAACGTACCTTCCTGATCCCTCCTACAGCAGAAATTCAGTCTGATCATGTTTGTATGGAAAGGGATATTTTAAGATGAAGTCTAACAAGTTACTATAGCAATGGCATCCTATATGTGCCACTGTAAAATTTGTAGCCTTCAGATTGGTGTGCTCAGAAAACATGAACTAGATGGTATGCTTTAAGGTATTTTAGTATCGTTTACCATGATGTGCCTTCTTTTGTCTCACTGCGTGGTCTCTTGTACCTTTCTTCCTCATATGACCACACCTTCTCTCGATATTATTTGTAAGACCATTCAGGTTCTTCAGCTCCACATAGTAACATTTTATTTTCACACTGAAAAGATGGATTTTTGAAGATAGGTCTCCTCAAGATAACTGGTCTCTTACTGCACCACTGTTGTCAAGAGATTTCATTTCTCTGTACAACAAATCTTGGTACAACGTGGAAGGAGGAGACTGCAATTTGTATAGAGATTAAATTCCAGGTGTACTGACTTAGACTATACTATTGATTAAGGCAAAGTCTAAGGTAAAAAATGTGCAGCTAGTGAGTTAGGGGAAGATTTTCATTAGTTGTTAATTCCTTTCCATAGCCCACATAATAGTAAAGCAGCTAGGTTGGAAAAAAAAAGGAGAACTCATTCTTTTAGTAACACGTGAAGAACACAGCTGGCATATAAAGTGTTAAAGGGATGGAAATCCACCTAAATAATTTTGTGACTTGTATTTTGATAACATACTTCCTCCGAACTCCCATTGATCACAATTCTGAAATGAATCACATTGTCAAAATTCTCAGAATAATGTTGTGCACAGTAGAGTCCTTCAAATCTAACAAGAATTTCCATGTCATAAATAACAAGAGTCTTCTTCTGTTCACTGATCAATGAAATTAATTAGATGGTTCATGTATTAAAATTTAAATACTACCTCTTCTGGATCACATTGGAAACTGTTACTTAAAGAACCTTTTCTCCCATATAGATCAAACCAAATTAAACTAGAAAACAGTAAGATACTAAGTTGTGCTATTCAGTGGAAGGAGTGGAAGGCAACAGTAAGCAGCTGAGGGAAACACCAAATAAGACCTAAATATAGGCTGTGGATTTTCATTGGATAAATGGCAGAGTAGCTTTATTCGAGCACTGAACAGAGCAGGAATATTTTTAGCTGCTTAAATGAGACAGTATAAATGTACAGAAAACAAGCCTAAGCAAATTATTTAAAAGCTGAAAGATGCTTCACGTTTGTGCCTTGATTTATCGATTCAGCCACATATAGATTGAGTGCTTGGTCCATTTCACTGTAATTTCAAACAACAAAACATAGTTTTCAATAAACTGAGTGAGAAGTTATTTATATAAAATGAATGGCAATGTGCAATTGCATTAGTCTAAGTTTCCACTGTGGTTTCATATGACCTCTCCACAACAGTTGTCTCTTCTTACATTTCATTGAGAAGAACAATTGACATAAAAAATTGTTCATAATTATTAATCATAAAATGGCACCTCTGGTATTTTTTTTTTATATATATATACACACACACACATGTATAACTTTCCCCTACTATTATAATGTGAAATGTGTGGTGACATTTATTTGTTTATAGAAAAGAGGTGATTTTGTAAGGAAATAAAAATAAGGTTATTTGCACTCTTTTGTTCTCCACACTTTCAATTGTTTTCCTGTTGTTATGAGTGTTAGAATTAAAACTAGTTTAAAATATTTCACTGTATTTTTATTTAATGACTGCTATCCAACAAAATTTTCGCTAGAATGTCTTCCATTATAGAATTTTTTTTTTCACTTGTATGATTTTGAAAGCTAAGAAAAAAATGGGTCTTACAGTTTTTTTAAGAAAATCTGAAAAGAATCCACATGTTTTTCTGACAGAAAACACCACTGTTCTTCAGTATAGTCTCAAGGGTTTGGTTTGGTTTTTTGGGGTTTTTTTGATATGTTGTGGGTTTTTTTGGTGTCCTCACTCCCTTTAGAAAGCAAGACCCTTATTTTTCTAAGAAAATCCTCATATTTTGACCACACCCAGTTATTCCTCATCCACATTAGAGCCCAGCATTACAGCTAAAGGTTAAATAATTCTCCTTGTTTGTTAATTCCATAAGATCCATGCTTATAATAAAGGTAATTTTAAAACTGAAAAAACCTGAAACTCTTATAGCTAAAGAAAAATTAGTATCATAGATATATTAAGGACATCAACTATCCTGATACATGGGAGGCAAGAAATGCAATTTTTCGTGTTCATTTCCTTCATTTAGTGCTCCTGCTGAGGACAAAACCAAACACGCTCTGCAGACCACACAGTTACACCCACATATTCCAGAGACTTATGCAAACAGTCTTTTTAATTCCTGGTTTTAGTAATACTAAAAGTATCATCTCTCATTACTTCATTAATTCAAACAGAAAATCACATTAGCATAGTTTCTTCTGTTAGAAAGCCTTCAGTCTTAAGAGTAGTACTAAAATTCCTTATATGAGCTCCCTGCTATTTTAATTTTGCAGATGTGGCCTGGCAAAACTCACAGGAACAAGTTACAAGAGAATGAGGCAAGGTGGGAAGTGGTAAGGGTAGCTGACAACCTGAGGTGTGTGACCGAACATAAAGGCCTGTCAAAAGAATTTGAGTCTAAAAACCTAGGTAAGAAACTCCTATGAATGGGCTATGGGGTTTCCATGAGCCTGCAGGCAACTCATCTCTGAGCTGCAATGACCCTCCCACAGGCAAGCAACAAAAAGTCAAAAAGTTATCAGGTTATGGAAAGATTTATCTCCATGGTAAGCAACATAGTGGGAAGAAGCTGAAGTCTCTCAAAGCTCCCGTTACATCAACACTATTACTCTCTGCTGCAAATGATAACTGCTCTTACCACCATGTAGGATGCCAGTGCATGCAATGAGAAGACAATTTCACATAAATGCAATGGGGTCAACCTACAAACAAATACACATACAGATTATGCATTTCATAAATACAGGTACTAAAAAATACCTAGTCTGACCCTTGCATTAAGTGAATTGAAATCAGATACTTCATCTGAAATTAAGGAAAATAAATTACAGCAAATACAGAAACACAACTGTTTTGTTTTTTTTCCAGAAGCTATAATGGATTCAAAGCTGAAGTTGAAAAGGTTTCTGGAAGCATAAAAATTAAACTCTTCATGCTAAGACCCTTTATTATTATTACATCAAAGTAATTTTAAGCACACTACAGCTTGACACTGCAAGCCTGACAAAGATCAAAGACTACCAGAAACCAGACATCTCCGAGACACTAAAAAAGAACTGTGAATTAAAAATAAAAGTTGCATTAAAGGTGGATAAAACTGGAAACAAATTAATCTTCTACAATGAGCACTAGTGCAACATCGGTGCTTTCTGAAGTTTTGCTAGTATAACATCTGTTCAGTTCAGTCTGTGTTTGACAAAAGGAAGATAATTTTCGGAGTGGAAGACCAAGGGGCCTTGGGGTGTAAAAAGAGATGAGAAAGGAAACAGGAAAAAAGAAAGATCTTCCACCTTTTCTGAGGTTAAATGGAACTCCTAGAAATGTTCAGTGTGGTTTTTTAAAGTGAAGTTGCTGATCAGGAAAATTAGATATTGTCTTGGGATTTCAGGTTTGATCAATGCTATATGCTTTCTAAAAGATATCAGCAGGCACCAGGTTACACATTGCATTATTTATTTTTCTTTAAAAAAAAAGTTAATTAAATTTCTGAATTTACCTATTTAGAAGAAGAGATACAAAAAACTAATAAAAATGCTCAAAGCTCAGGGCTACACCTCTCTCATTTAGACAAAGCCCTTTTGTCTTCATAAAAATGTCTCTGTTTCACAGCGGCTATATGTCTGTTGTTTCAACAAAAATCATTAAACAGCAGATCTATGATCCTTAAAAGAACTCTGCCCTGAGACACACTTACATCACAACTTTCACTATTGAGTGGCTTCTCTGAAAAGTGTTAGAAAAGAACAAAAGAAGTCTGACCTGTGAAGATCCCAGAGATGCTTCAAATCCTCATATGCTAAAAAGCAGTGATATAACCACCAGTGACTCTGTGAGATTATACGCCCACAAATCAATAAAGTAAATCACTCACAGAGATCTCTGATTTGGTGAATTAGTTCAGTGAAGTAACACTAGAGAACTGTCCAGTGTGAAGGAGACTGAAAATGCATTTTCCATCTATGTCACATTGGGCAATACGGTGTCAGGCTGGGACAGAAAATAGGATAGTGGTATTAGACCTGAGAGGCACAGCTTGTGATTCCAGGTGTAACGTTACAGGATATTGTTGCGTGGCTTCGATGATTTGGTATGCATCGTGCTGTCTAAACCTGTCAGCCTGCTCAGTTTTCTCACCAGGCACTGCCCTGCCTGACAGAGACATGCCCTTAGTCACACTAATCCTTCACTACTAGTCATCCTCATCTCCTAAGGGAGAAAAGGGTCAAGTTCAAAAAGAATTTAAACAAAAAAATGCTTAATAATTCACATAAGAACAATTTCTCTTATAAAAGTTTCTACAAACATGATTATTTTAAATTATAATTCTTCTGATGAACCTCTTGTCTTCACGAACAAGATTCCAAAATACAAGGGTGATTCTTTAACCCTTCTTCAAAATATTTTTTTTCTTTCAAAGCATGTCCAAAAGTATTATCCCAGCTCACCAACGCTTTGGAATTAATAATTACATCTGTTCACAGTATAAGAATACAATGAATTGTATGCTTCCAATAATTTACAGTTACAAAGATTAAAATAACTTCCTAATGTACTCATCTGAGAAAATAAAATGCACTGAATGGTATCTGCCCTTATCTACAGTTGTGCATATTTGTTTGTCCCTTCTATGTAAACTATTTTTGAGAAACAATGCTTCCACTGAAAACTGACATTTCAATTTAATCCCCATCTCAGTCTCAATTTACTTGGAGATATGCTTATGTCAATGGGGTAAAAATCTGTGAGAGACTGAATCGTTAAAACATTTGTCTGAAAGATGGTTTATCCAAGATAAGGATGGCTACATGGCCACAGAGATCGCCGGTTGATGAAAAACCCCCTGCCAAGATAACGGCTACAAGACATGAGAGTCGTGTGAGGAGCGGGGCTGGAGCCGCCCACCATGAAGCATATGTGCATATGCAGGAATGTATGCAAAGATATGCTAAAAGGCAGGCTTTGAATGGAGAAAAAGGGACTGCCAAGACAAACCTGTGTGCGTGACGGCCGCCTCCCAGCGCGATCTCCCACCACCGAAAACATCAAGAGATTTGGACCCCGGGACACCGTGGATCCATGGTGGTGACTATCCTTGCAACTCTACCCCGAATGCTTGCTTGATTTCTGTCTTTTTATTCCATTCTGTCTTATCACTACTAATTCTTTACTTTTGATAATAAAAGCTGTCTTGGGTATACGGCATTTGACCTCGTTTGTGTCTTAGTCTCGCTCTCGGGATCATATCGAAACCTCCCCCGACATTGGATCGGGACAAAATCAGACCTAAAACAACCCTGTTTGAGACAACGTCTAAAAAGCTGGAAAGTGCTGTTTCAGATTCTGCGTTCAATTCAGGAAATATAAATATAAAATTATCTTGCTCTGGGAGGTAAAGCTGCCATAAAAGTTAATCTTCCTTTCTTTCTTAACAAGTCATATTTCACAGTATCCCCACTGATTTCCTTTAAAGTTCCTGGGACTAAGGTATTACTCTTTTACTCTCACTCATTAATCAGATCAGGTATTTCATTGACTCAAATACAACTTTTAATAACAGTTCACAGGTCAACAATGGGAGTAAGGAGTTTAAAACTGTGTCCCTTTTAAGAGCTAATACTAATTAAATAAAGGCCATTGCCCCTGTATTGCTATGTGGAACCAAATTCTCCTGAATGTGTATGTTGCTGGATTTAATAAAGGAAAACTATTTGAAATAAACAAAATACTAGGACTCAAAGAAATAAAAGACAAATGTAAGCTACCGAACATATAGCTAGATATGTTCATATATCTATTTCACGCATATACAAATACTAGAAAACTTTATACTTCTGCAGCATATTTAAAGAATTTCTCTGAAACGTTTATTGTATCTTAAGGGGGCAAGTGAAAAATTTACACATTTTCTACATTGTTTGGAGCATGCTTTGAAGTTCAGCAGACTCTTAAGTAAAACGTTCAAGCAAATCTTTGAAAACTTAAAATTTATTCCTCTAGCTGCATGGAGGTCAGATAATCTGCTTTCTGGCTATCTCAACCCAATGAAATCTATAACCTCTATAACATTAATGTGAGGAGTTGATTGTTTTTCAGTGCAGCCTGTGAGAAGAAACAATGTAGAAATACACAGTCTATTTTAAGCTGTGAAGTAGAATAAGTTGTCTCCTCAGACTTTATTCCTGAATGACTTCCCATAGAAGTAGGGTCAATGATACTGGTATGTGAAAATTTCATTTTAAACTACTCAATCTGAGGAATGCAAATCTCCAGAAAGTATCAGCTGGCATCTGCAGCATCTCTGCTGCAGGTTTTCCTGTTGGCAGCTTGGGGCAGTAGGCTGCTCCACTAAAAATAAGCAGGGAATTACAAAACCCACCATGAGTCATCTATACCTGAGCTGTGGCACCTGCTAAGCTACACACTTCTATAGTACTAGAGGATGGAGGATGCCGGGGCAACCGGCAGCTGGAGGATGCTGGCTGCTGGCTCCAGCTGCCGGTTGCCCCGGCCAGGTTAGTCTGTCACCGGCGCAGTGTCAGCAGGGCCCTGCTTCACTTGCCATGAGCTGGCCAGGACTTCATGTCCTCCTGAATATCGTTATGTCTTTGCTCATTTGTAACTGCATGGAATTAATTTAATGCCTGAGTAAGGTCCACTGGAACTTCCTGATGAGATCCTGTGTATATTGGCCTTGTCACAGTCAGCAGAGGTAGTTACTAATGGCAGGTTTCCCTTTCCTTATACATCTGCGTAACTCTTTTGAGAGGCTTGTTTCAAATCCTTGACAGAGGCCCCTCCTAACTGTATTAAATCCTAAATTATCTTTTTCCATTACAATGTCTGTACACAGGGCAATTAACATTGATCCTACAAAAATTATCTTCAAACATGGTTTTATTCTTTGATTGTTGTTCCTTTCCCACCGCGATACCTAAGACTTGCTTTTCTATGACACACAACTTAAGCAGCAGTAGGAAACTTATGTTCAGAACAGCAGAACAATTAAAGGTATCATTCCTTTCACTTAAGAATGTTTGCTTGCCTCTTTAGAAGCACGTTTAAAAATAACACTCTTT
>NW_010533932.1:107142-137782 GCF_000687285.1 Phaethon lepturus
TAAACCAATACTGAGTGCTGATGAGGCACCCCAACATCACCGCTAAAACAGGGATAGTGAATATGCTGCACTTGAGCTTCAGATTATCTCCTACAATGGATTGTGTTCTCTTACAACGGCCAGTTTTGACTAGTTATATTCAGATCTGTTCTGGTAATATTCTGTTTGCCTGGTGAGCTTTTGCACTGCTATTAAACACCTTGTGGACAAAATAATTAAGAATTTTAACTATTGGACTGAACTCTTCAGAGACAATATCCCAACAGAGAACAAATGTCTTTTTTTGACTCATTTTAGGTGGTGTGCTTTGTTTGATTTTCTTTTATTTAACTTCTTTTGTCTCCTGCTTAACAGAAGTACTTGCATGTGTATTATTAATTTCACTGCATGTAATAAAATGAGATATAAATATTTTTCTAAGTGAACTGTCCATGCTGCAACACACTTAATGTGATAATTACTGTATGCAATCAACAGTGATAATTTAAGTGCAAACTACTCACACATTACTTAATGCAGCTGCTATTTATTTTCTACCAAAGTTAAGTTTGCAAGTTAGTTTACAATTAAAATTAAGCAACCCTAAAATGCTCATAATTACAATATTTGGGTGCTAAAATATACATCTTTGAGTAACGTGATTAGAACATAATTTGAACTTGAGTTAGAATAAATGTTTATTTTTGCACCTTATTCATTGTAAGTAACAGGATCTGTTTTTGTTTTAATTTTTAATATATTATCAATGAAAAGTTATTTTTAAACAACATTTTTTTTAAATCTACTTGCCTCCTTTATGGATTTGAGCTTTTCTAGGAAAAATAGACGCATAAATACATCCCTACAGCTACTTGATGAGTGGCCTGTCGTCATTTGTAGGTGTTTGGATTAATCCACAAAAAAATCTCCTAATGGCTGTCAAAGGGCTTGTTGTTTTTATATTTCAGACAGACTCAGCCTAGGTTGTGTTTTTAGAAGTTAAAAACTATTGAAGTGTTTCATCTTCCAGGCTTTTGAATTATTCTTACCATATCCAGAACATTTGAGAAACAATTTTTAGCAATTTATTTTCAAGGACAAAATATGATTTATCATTAAAAGTTAAGGCAGTCAACATGCGCATTGGAAATAAAACAGAAATTTTAATGCAGTTCACTGAAAGATTTTTCTATCTCAAAATTTTATTAAAGATATTGAAGAACGAGAAGTTAACATTTAGACATGTGGCAAATAAATCGCACCACTATTTGTACTTGTATAGCCAGTACTCCCTGCACAGGTACAGAAAGCACAGACACACAAACTCTCATTTACAAAGGTTTCTACTACATCTAGAAGTGGTATATTTGGTCATTGTGTTGGAACACCATTAAAATGCCGAATGGCAATAAAATGCACACCATGCACAGGAAAATGAAATATATGCTTTTGGTACACTCATCATTAATTTGTACATTTTGGTCAGAATCATATTATGATTTTAAACCTGCTTTTACAAGCAGTTAATCCTTTTTCTTTTTCAATGAACAACAAATAGAACAGCCAATTTTCAAGGAATGCATCACTTGTAACTGAATAACTAAAGAGTTTTTTCTTTTTTTTATTAATAATTTTTGGTCATCCAACATTTAGGGAAGATAATCCCATTTCTACATAAAATTGATTATATATTCTGTACCTGTCGACATAAAAAGATAAATAATTTGATACAATCAAATTTTTGCATCACTTTTTGCAGGTGGTTAATTCATTTTTTGGTGGATGTCATCCCACTGGAACAATAGGGTTATTATACTGATAGCTACCAATAGAGATGGCAGCAAAATATGAAATAGCTTTCACATGGAGAATATCAAAGAGAAAGGTACTGTATGTGAAGATGGAAAATGGAAAGAGATTTTAAAAAGATTTTCTGTGGCTTTTCAAAGAAACTGCTTTTGGAAGAGAAACGGTAAAAGCATTTTTAAGAGATTATAATAATAAAACCCAGCAGTGAACTAGGAGGTACGTGGGAGGTCTTCCAGTCTACAAGCCGAAAAACAGAACGACAGAGTGCTGAAGCACTCTGCTGGAACACATACACCCTTACAGATGTCAGATATTCAAAAGAAAAAGTTGGGCTTTTTTTGTTACCTGAATCAAAACCTGAATATGTCCCATGGCTTTTGATGACTTGAAGTACCAGAAGCTTATCACACAAGTCTCACTTGATTCTTTCCATCTGGAACTCTTTACATGGGCTTTTTCATTTTTTAGGCCTACTGCAGTGGCCTCAAGATACAGGAATTGTCCTGAAATTAAAAGATGTATTACTGAAAAATTGTTTTGGACTTTCTAATTAGATCCCAAAACCCAACAAACTAAATGCAGAGACATATGAAGTATACTTCCCATGTAGGTCCTACACTAGTGAACCTTTGTTTAGAGTAAAAAATTAACAGATGACATTCCTTGTGTATATGCTGTATCAGGAATAAACTGGGAGCAGCTTAAGATTTGGATGGGCCTGTGTAAAAGAGTAAGAATACTTGCATGTTTCCTGGATACCCTGATTACTTGTCCTTGCCCAACAGCATTAGTTGCTATTTTGACAGTACATCATACAATAGCCACATCGTCATAAATTTCAGGTTTTCTGACTGTAACTTTAAAAATAGCAAGTCACACTATACAAAAGCTTGTGAAACAGGTAAAAAACCTTCATACACTTATAAATTATTAGGTATCTCTAATGATTCATATTACCTTTGGCCATCTGTACTCTTTAATGTATGAATATTAACTCACATTTAAATTATTTAGTCAGAGGAAACTGCAAAAACAGATGCCTACAGTTAATATTTTCTAACTCCTTGAGTTTTCAATTTTTATTTTAATCAGAAGTATAATAAATTCTGCAAGTTTTCAAATTTTTTTTTTTTTTTGTACAAAGATCAAATATGTAGCTCACATGAACATAAATGTAGTATAAATAACACACTGTTAAATTATAATTGCACAACTACTAAAGTTTGTATATGAATTAGAGAAAAAAATTTGACTTCATTAGAGATGGAGTAAAAAGGGTTCATTCTAACTTTGACACTTCTCTGGTTACTTTACAACCATGGATCTTTTCCATAGTATTATGAGATGAGAGATTTGCTTTTTCCCTGAGGTAAAGCATATATTTAACAAGTGTAGTGACATATTTATGATAATATGTTTTTAAAAATATATAATTGGAAAATACAAATGAACTTATTTTTTCTACATCTGCTATTTTGTGTGTTAAAGCCATGTTCATAAGCGCTACGAGATATAAAAAGCATGTCATATCATGACATAGTGGCTAGACTGGCTTGAGTGCTGGGCATGTTGATGTTTGTTAACGCTTGTTTAATATTAGGCAAATGACTTCTGTTTGGAGGAAACCAAACCAAACCAAGGAGACCCAACCAAAAAAACTTTCACAGTCTTCTTTGGAAGGAAACTTGCCTGACTGAGATGACAGACAAGGGACCCTCTAAAAAGCCCCTTGATCTGAATGCCTGGGACCAGCACTGTAGGACAGTGGATTGATCACAGCTAGTCAACCTTGGGTAAGAGAAAATAGGACAGATCACTTAATTCCAACCAGAATTATGTAATTCTAGTAACAAGCAGATTTTCATCATTTTAATGTTGAAAACAGAGGTGCTAACAGCAGAGTTGGAATTAAGCAACTGCTAGATGTAAGCTCAAGAGCTGTGGTTTTGGAAATAAGTACTGAAATTTGTCTTTCTACAAGGACCGATGACTGAATACTGCAGTATTCTCTACCACATGACAAAGTTTTAACAGCTGAGCTGAATTTTGATTTGGTTCACTCATGATGAACACAATTATTAAGTGCTATCAGTTCTGTCAATACGGCCAGATACCTTTAAAAATTTGATCACGATAAAATCGTGAACAGTGAAATTAATTCTAAATATATTCATTTGAGAACACAATTGCAAAACTATAGAGCAGCTCTTCAGTAAGAAATGGAGACTTTAACCCGTTTGATAACTCACAATAAAAACACTTAACTTTCAGATTATAGGGTAAATTTCCAGGCTTGAGAATCAGATCAGCAGTAATTTCATTCATATATGGAGCTGATTCAACATATGTACCATGGAGATACATAAATCTGTGTTCTAACAGAACTCGCTATTTTAAAAGCCAAATGAAAGACAGGGACACATTGGAGGGCAGTTCTCTTGTACTGCATCTTACTTTGAGATCAGTGAAATGCAGGCAGGCTGGACTGCCTCAAAATTTAAAAACCAATGAACACATAATCTTTGTGATTACTAGTGCCTGTTTCACCCTCAGTCACCTTGGCAAGCTTTCACTAACCCCTGAGTTTCTACATATCTTCAAGTAAACTTCAGGTTTTTGGGGTTTTGTCCTTCAGCAGTTTATGTAAACATTCAACAACTACTAAATACAAGTCCCATGCCTTTGTGCAACTCTTCTGTGGAATATTTCAGTTTAAGCTCAATTCTGAGATCAGCTTTGGTAACATCTTTTCCTGAGCTATGGGACCTTCAAAGGCAGATAACAAAGCATGGAGCTTGTAGCAAGAAGAAGAACATATAACTGGGTGTTTTGACCAAAATAAACTAGGAGCTGCACTGCCACTAGCAAAGGAGTTTATTTATTTAAATTTATTTATTTAAAATTACCTAAATTTAAACTATTAATAGTCACTATGGGTAACTGTAAGCTTCCTGGAAACAAGCTCAAGCTCTCAAGGAGCGGGACCTGGTGGATCTAACTCACCCTAGCAAGCTGCAGCCAGACCAAATGCTTCTCTCCTGACAAGTAACTAATTATCTTGCTTGACTCATACAGCATTACTTAAAGAAGAAAAAAACAGAAAATATTTTTTTCCTAACTTAAAGTAATTTTATGACAGCAATTAATATTTTGATTCTGTTACACATTTAGTTCATTAAAAATGACACCCTGATTTGACATGTTAGAACCACCCTGCTGCCTGTGAAGGGAGGTATGAGAAGCTCCATGAAGACAATCACATCTCGTTTGTGAACTGACAACATACCAGTTCTATTTCCAAGTGTGTGGTCCCAGGGAGGTCTAAGACTTTGAGGCGAGCTGACCCCTAGCACCCAGTTAAAATTGTCCGCCAGGGAATTTTGCCAGCCACATCTGCCGTTCTCAAAGGTGCAGGAAGTTCCGCATTCACTCTCATCTGTATTATCCCCGCAGTTGTCTTCAAAATCACAGCTTTGTTCTGGTCTGTAACACTTGCCATTCTGACATTGCCAATAGCCATGTGAGCAGGAGCCTGAAAAGAGAAGAAAGGGGGTGTCCTGGTGAATTGCACTGCCATGCATCCCAGCAAGGTTACAGGAAGGTTACATCTCATAGAGTTTGATATTTAGGAGAAGGAGGGTGGTCCAGAGCAGTTTTAGTAAAAGCCTTTGGTTCCCCTGAAGTGCCAATCGATTATCAGTATATTTCTTTTGTATTTTTGTCAAGAGATTGCCTAAATAAATGACTATTTCCCTTGTAAAGCCTTTGAGGGCAAGTTCCAGCCAGGCATTCCTTCACTAACAAAGCTTTCTAGTCTGACTTAATTGCTGACATTCTCCTTTCATGTGGTGTAGGATTAAACCATTCCATTTTAGCTGCAAAGTTGAGCTTAGTTTAGCAGCACCAATTTGGAAGAAAAAGCTTTTCTATTTTAACTCTATTTTAACTGCAGAGGTTGGCCTTTTAATGGTTTTCTTTTTTTTTTTTTTTTTTTTCCCCAGACAAGTTCAGTGGGTTGATGCTGTCCTTTTTGTGCAGTATTCCTGGCATTATTGAGGGAGAATTCTGCTATTGTACAGCCTTATTTCACAGGATCCATTTCCAAGCTTCATGTTTTCATTTCAGATTCCAGTTTCTGCAGGGCTCTGGATAAGAAGCAGCCCCTCCAGGATATTCTCTAATCAGGAAGGGAGACACAAAATTCTGAAAGGGACCCTCCCTATTTCCTTTGTCCATTCTGCTCTGCCAGAAATAAATGCACAAGCGTATTTTTTTTAACAATAGGAGTATAACTATATTAGCTCATCAGACATATAATTAAAATATGCACATGTATGAAACCTGTACAAGTATAGGAAGAATCTGAGTTAACTGACACTGAAAATCACACAGTGCTAAAAACATGTTTCCATTACCACTATCTTAATTTAAAGGAGGACCTGATGGAGCTAAATGAAATTCACATAAGGCTAGATTTTATTCAGAGTCAGAATAACCGATTTATTAACAAAAAGGAAGTAAGAGATGGGGTATTCAGTTGGTGTGCTTGAAACATCCAACCCTAGGACTTTGTTTATGACAGACTCTATTATTACAGATGCCCCAAACTAAGTGAAAAAGCATTGCCACACCTCTTTGCTGTAGGCTTTGGGTAAAGTGAAAATAAGCCTCGAATGACTAGATGTTAACTAAAGACAAGCCTTAACTCCTCTTTTTTAAGTAAAAAATCCTCCTAACACATACTTATTAAAAATAAATAAATAAAAATAAATATTTGAATACCATAGAAATATTTAGCAAGTTTTCCAGTGAAATTACTTATTTCTAATTTCTGATTTCTTAGAAATGAGGACAGAGGAAAAATTCCTGAACAGAAAGAAGCAAGCCAGAATAAAATCTGATAATGACTTAGAAAGTCAAGAACAACAGGCAAAGGTCTTCAGAGCTGGAGACAAGGAAAATGTGTAAGCTCTGACTAGAAGAAAAAGACTTGTTTTTGTCTCTGAAAATGGTCCTGGCCAAAAGAATGGAGTAATTGTTTTGATGTATCCGTCAGTGTCTAGTTATTGCAACCTGCAAGACAGTTGGAGTCCATCAGAAACTTGTCCTCTCTATCCATCTGCTTCAGAATTTCAATCATTTGTGTTGTTTCCCGAAGGGCAACAGAGATTTGTTACAGAATTGCTGCCTAATTTAAATGGCATCTATTTTTAGGAGCTAGGTATTATAACCCTACATTCCTTTCATATGATTGCACTAAGAATTTAAGCAAAAAATTATTTTGCCAGCAAACTAGGCTTTTAAATTTCAGGATGCAGTCCATGCTTGGAAATACTTTTCCTTGCTGTACACCATGATCAATAATTGCAATAACTATTGCATTTTGAAGTCCCATTTGTAGATTGCTTCCAATTTCAGGTCAAAAAAAAGTGGAGTGGAAAAGTAGAAGTCTTTGTTTTCTGAGGAAAAAGCAAAAAAATCCATCTTGAATCCTGGCATGAATGAACCTTTTCAAGCATGTATAATGAATGTTATTACACTGTCTAACTGAGTCTGTAACGTGACTTGTTTCTGGAAGTACTTCCATAGTATGTTTTCTCTTTAAATGACGTATTTCTAAGGCTTTATAACTGTAAATAAAAATAATCAAAAATACCAAAACAATATAAGAAAATGGGTTTTTTTGTTTTTTTTTAAACTCTCTTACTTTCCTCCCTTCTTTTTCTCAGTCCTAACAATCCAAACACTCTGTGTTTATGATGCTTGTGAGTATAACAGGGATATTTAATAGAGAGGAACTTCTACTTAGCAAGGTTCAATAACTTTTTCCTCCAAGCAGTGTTTCTTAAAGATTATTATCAGAGACTTTTTGCCTTATTTGGTAACTGCATCAACACACTAGGCTGCAGCAGACCCAAAGGAGCTGTTAGTGTCTTTCAGATTAATAATCTCTGAATTAAGGATTTACACAATAGAGGAAAACAGCTACACCAGTCAATAATCCCCCTGTTTTACATAACCTGAGCAAAATCAACAGATGGAACATTTATGTTTTAAGATCTGTAATTAGGACAAGTATTAATCACCTTTATCTTATAAAGGTGTTTCTCTTAAATGTATTTTGAAAAAAAATGTACCTGCAAACACAAGAGTTTGTCTTGACTTACTAGCCAAAAAAAAATCTTAGCAGAACTGAAATATGGTTTGTCTTCCACATCATTGAACTTTGAACAGTAATAAAGATAATATGGTATATAGGTTGCAGCATTGAGGCAGAATAGCAGTAAATTAGAGAAAAGACATGCATATTAAGAAACAGCATGTTTCCCTTAAGACACAGTCTGTTATTCACATAAACTTCAAACTCTGGCAAGAATGGCTGTGTTCTTAAAGAAGTAATTCCAGAGGGGAAAAAATTATTCTTTAATCTTTGAAAACATAGCCTGTGTCACAACAGGACATTTCTATGAGATAGTTAATTTTTATATCACTCTATAACATAGTAATAACTTTATTGCTTGTTTAACTCCTCTCTGAAAATAACCCAAAATAAAATTTTAAAACCTCTAAAATAAATTAACTCCATTAATGTATGATAAGATGATGCACAAGCATCCTTTTGTTTATTCTTTTCTTTAGCAGATGGAGATATTTGAGAAGGACTTGATTTTTTCCACTGTCACTTAACAGATATATCTTCAGATGAACTTCCTACATAGCTGTTCAGAAAGACCTTATACATAAAGCTAATTATTTTACCACCCAAATTCTTTATCAGTTGTTTTTTTCCTCCACAATATTTAGTTTGCCTTTTATTTCAGGATGAGAATCCCTCATCCTTCCCTTTATGAAGGTAATATTTTTTTTAGTTTTTTTTTAACCAACTATTGCTTTACCATTAAAACCCATTACAACTTCTCAGAAGGTGTTTGGACTCATATCTGAGTATGTAATCATGTCATTTTAACTCAATATTGATGAAAACAAATTGTGTCGTATTTACTTGGATTGGCCATGAAAGATTCCTAAAGGAATTTTCTGATTGGTTTAGATTGGATATTAGGAAACATTTCTTCACTGAGAAGGTGGTCAAGCATTGGAACAGGCTGCCCAGGGAGGTGTGGAGTCATCATCTCCAGAAGCGTTCAAAAAACGTGTGGATGTGGCGCTTCAGGACATGGTTTAGGGAACATGGTGGTGCTGGATTAATGGTTGGACGTGATGATCTTGAAGGTCCTTTCCAACCTTGGTGGTTCGGTGCTTCTGTGATTACACACTTGCACTAAGTGACCAAATGGAGCTCAATTAATGTAATTTATCAGAGATAAGCTTAAGAAATAGCTTGATCATGTTCCGTAATTACCTGTAAGAAGACAAACACTGATAACAGAAAGCTCTAATCTACAAGGAGAAAAACCACCATTACATGCTGGAAAATTATTGAAGTTCAAATTAAAATAAAATGATTAAGCAATTAACCATTGAACAGTTAACCAACGACTTTGATAAATTCTCCATTAAGGGCTTTAAATAGGGACTGATTTTTTTCCCAAGAGATATGCTTTAGAGTAATTTAAATTATTTGATAAATCAAGGAAAACTCCAGATGAAAACCTGGTTAGTGTTATACAGGAGGTTAAATTACACATTAATAGTAGTGCCTTTTGGTTTTAAAAATCAGTGTGCAGTTGCAGACCTTAATTTGCTTATATACTTATGAGAATTTCTAACAGATAAACTAAGTGTTTATCTATGCCTATAGTAGCTACAAAATAGAGATGGAAATCTCAAATTTCTCCATTAGATTCCAATCTTCTTGAAGCCGGTCCTTTAAATACCTTTGCTTATTGGAAATAAATTAAGTATGATAATTAAACTCATAAAGATAAATAAGATCAGAACTTCTAGAAAATTGCAAAAATATGATTGCATATGGCATTACACTAGTTTTGACTCTAGTCATAAGCATTTAACACTTAATTCTTGTAATTTAAACTTGTTTAATTTTCAGTTCTTATTTTATACCAACATTGCTTCAAAATCACCAGCAAACTCATTCATGTTTTAGAAGGAAACTGATTCATGATAAGGATATTCCAAAAGTTGTTAAACTTGTGCTTCTTAATCTTATTATGTTTCATGGTATCATAATCATCATCTATGTTTTCCAAACCTAAATCAAATAAAATGAATGGGATAGTTTACAATTTTCATAAGTATCAGAATAACACATCAGTAGGCTTGAAAAGCTAGATCTGCTTCAAAATATTTTCAAAAGATTTTATTTACATTCATATAACTAGAAGTATACCTGTTCCTAAATCAAAGCTAGAGTTCCTGTAGAGCCATAATCTGGTATAGAGGCCAGAGTAATTAATCAGCAGGCTAACAGTTTGACATCCCAGGGATAGGTGCTCTCTAGATGATAATTTAGATCTCTGAGTTTTTCCCTGCAACAGTTACTCCATTATCATTCTTGCTCTGAGTTGACATTACTGTATGACTGAATTGTATCTGTCCTTAAAAAAAAAATTGTTAGCAAGAGCATCTTTCTTCTAATATCTTACTAGTATAACCCAAGGACACAGAGTAAAGTGCTTTCATCACAGTTGATGATGCATAGTAATAATGACTTGTCAGCACAGGAATGTGAAAAATGCATCTCATTTCAAAAGATGCATGATCTCTTATCTTGTCCAGCTCCACACACAAACATAAGAGAATTCCTTTCCAGTAATCAGATCCAGTAATATTCATCCTCAGAACCATTAAGAATCAAAAACATAAACAGCAAGGTAGGTATCATTGTTCAACTTTATTGTCTCTACCCATGACAGAGCACTGAAGCATCTTCTTTGTTCTGTTTGCTGGTACTTTATTATTTCTCGTTAGAAAAAGATGGTTACTTATCAGTCACTCAATACACTTTAAGACATACCCAATCTGTGACACATTCAGCATGCCTTAACAATGTGCTTTGCTATATTTAAGGTTAACAGAAATTCTGAAGGATAAGGGGAGCTGGAGGCAAGATGGGCACTCAGTGCCTCTTCATACTAAGTTTATTGAATATACTATAGGCAGAGCAGGAGAACTCCAAAAACAGTATTATAAAGAATAAATGTTTCAGTCTCACGTGCTTAGGTGCATGTGAATGTGCATTCACTCAAAAGAGATAAAAAAGCAGGTTTTGACTAGAGAAGGTCTTACTAGGTCTATTTAACTCCTCCACTATTACAGTACTGGTATACTAATACTATCAGTAATAGAAACAGTGCATACTTTCCCATGTTGCTTGATCAATTGTACACCAATTTAGTCTATAAAACATGCAAGCAGGTCAGCTTAAAAGGAAATTTTCAGTTAATCTCTTCAGATGGGCAATCCCCACGGTAAATAAGAAGAGACCTAGGCCTGGATGCGTTGACCAATACTCCGTCTATTGCAATAGCATTAAGACCGTTTTGTTCCTTGACAAAAAAAGATGTTATAATAAACATGTTATAATGATTATTCCAGTGCTAATCAGATGGTTTAAGTCTCCAACATGAAGAAAGGGACAGACAAGGAGAACTGCTGTAACAGGACATATGAATAATGGAAACAGGGATTTATCAATTCTTATATACAATCTTCCCTTTCCACAGCGAAGTTGAAATTTAGAACTTGCATTTCTGAGGGTGAACAAAGAAATATTAAGACAAAAAGGTATTCACACCTGTTTTTTAGGCAACGTTTTTTCAGAACAATAGTACTCATCATATGCATCTACGACAGTGAGAAAGATTAATTCCCTCACCTGAGTTTACTCTTAGTAAATAAAATAAAATGAAATTAAATTAAATTAAATTTTAGTTTGCCGTTTTCTGACTCAAACAAAATAAACCTAAATATTTGTTGCCTGAATTCATTAGCAAAGACACAGAAAGAATAAATGTTCCTCAATAAAATCCACAAGCCTAAAAATATGCCAAACATTTTAAAGATATTTTTTCTTTCTTTCATTTGTGACTTTTAGTAGTAGTATGCATTTTTACGTCAAAAGGTTTAAACTCAGTCTTGCAACTCCACCTTTTCCAACACAGAAGGCAGCCATACAACCCCTGTGCCATGTGAGAATATCTTGATGCAGCAGATCTGGAAGGAAGGTAGTCAAGCTGCCTTCTGAAGATCTCCAGGCTTGACTCTAAGTTGTAGCATGCCTTTTAGAAGTACAATTCAACAGCTCACTTAAAACGCATTGTACAACTGTACACTGACACCTTGCCTGAGCAGCTAAACGATATAGTGTTTTTATCAAATCCTGGACTGATGTGTAACTGATGACAACTCTACCTTAGAGCCCAAAGTGGTTCAGCTGTGACCTCCGATTTAATGGTCCAATTGCTATCGGATTGTTTGAAGGGTGGAAGAAGGTATGGCATTTGCATTTCCCAGTGCCTAGTGCAGACTCTGGTCCGTGGTTTCACTGCCTGTGTTTCTGATGGCAGAAAAATCCGCATATTGAATCTAAAAGATGGCTTGAAGTAAAGCGGAAACCCATAAATCAGAACAGTTTGAGCATGAGAAATGGGGTGCACAAACTCTGAATAGCTGAGGTATGTCAGAAGGGAATGTCTATAAGGATACCAAAGGAAAGCTGGGTAGACAGTGAACTAGAAGTATTTGATGATGTTGCAACTCAGGTTGAAGGACGAGAGATCTTCACTGGCTGCAGTGGAATGTGTTCCACATTCTCCACCACACTCCAAGTTCTTGCCCAACACATATAGTGGAAGATGGCATTGCAGTGCAGTGATAAATCCCCTTTGTACATTCTGCTGGAGCTGCTGGACTGTGCTCCGTAAATGTGACAGCTGGAAAATGCTTCCCTCAAAAGCCTGACAAACCAGCTCTCATTTAGTCACAGCCTTGATGCTGAGACCAGAGGGCAGGGCACTCTCCTGGTCAGATCTAACCAAGGTGAGAGAAGGCAGTAGACATGGAGGCACAGAACTTCAGAAATGCTGGTTCCACAGATGGAAATATAAACCAAAATAATTTTAGAAACACCTTCTCTGGCAAAAGAGAGGCATGAAAGATGCCATGGCTTAAGCAATAAAAGTACAAAATAGTCACTGTGTGATTGCATTATAAGCCACAAGACCTCAGATGTCTCTTCCAGGAAGTGGCATCTTCTTTGACAAGTTAGACAGGATGAGGTGGTCCAGGAATGGCTTTAAATTGGCACGACTGTTCACTACTCAAAGGGGAAGATAACAAATTATGTTATATCTGTTATCAGCTGGAGATCTCTACTATTTAAGAATGTCAATCTATTCTTTAAATCAGTATTAATATTCAACAATACAGATGTAAATTACAAAGGAAACTGCTCTGGAATATTCTCAGTTATGTTCAGATGGGATGAAAGTGTGAAAGAGCTGCAAGAAACATAATTTGCACAGAATTTCTCTAAACAATTACAGCATTTAACACAGCTATGTTTAAACTCTTTAGCAATATTTGAGTAAGAGTCAGGTGTAGGAGAAACTAAAAAAGTCCAAAACTGATTAAATTGAATCTCACGACCCCTATGAATCCTTCCTCTCTCATTGCTCAGAAGGCATAAGTTTCAGGATTACTGTATTTTCCATATGATATTACAAAACTTTCCATGTATATTAGATAGAATACTACAGTGAGCTGAAGAGGACATGATGATTAAAAGATTTTATTGTTGTCTTGAACAGCCTTCCACACACCTTTGAGCCTCTGCTGGAAAGGTCAACAGGAAAATGAAAAATGCATTATGCTTGATGGAAGAGAAAGATACCAATAAACTCTTTAGCCACTTAGTATCTCAAAGAAACACAGCTTCTAATATGGTCAGCTTTCCCCTTTCCTCTGTGTTACAGTCATGTTTGTTCTCAGGCAGTGAAAGAAAAAGATGAAAAATATACCTACATAGTCATCATAAGTGATCTGAGGTGAGATTCTGCAGGTAACAAGAACTGAATTTGGTACCTGCATGCTCTAATAACACACTGTTAATGTCTCCTAATGTGTTTATGTAGTTCTGTTCCTTATTTTTTTTCCAGGCAATATGATCAATTAAGACAAAAGCATTTTCTATTGATTATCCTCATTTAACGTTAGTCCAATCCAGCACAATCAGTTATTCCTCAAAGCAATAATAGCTTTATTAACTGTTCCTCGATTCAGTGTGTGTTCATCTTTAGCAGCACTTTCTGAGGTAAGCAAGTAGTAGCACATAAGCTTAGCAAGTGACTGAACAAGGAAATAGCAGAAAAGTTTATGGCTGGAAAGAGAGCCCTAATGAAATTGTTTTATCTCACTTCATAGGAAACTGGGTTTTAAAAGAAATTGCTCAAATCACTAGGTCTAGTTCACTTTTATGAAAGGCAACAACCTCAAGCTATTCTTCTGCCTTCAATATAATCAGTAACTTTCTCCGTTGCTACTACTGAAAGGCTATTTTTCAGTTTTCAGATAAGGGACCCTTTTAGTATCTAGCCTAAATTTATTCATGAGCAGTTCAGATACACTGATTTGTAAGCAAGCTCTGTCATTCAGGTTTTCTCTGCTCGGAAAGGAAGGTAAGGGAAACACAGAAGAAAGTACAAACAGATCTGAAACCCAGAAACAAATACTACTCAAAAACTTCGTATTTACCTGGTCCAAACCCTCATCTGAAAGTCCAACAGAGCCTGAATACTTTCTTACACCGATTTTCTTTTGAAGCCTAGCCACACAAGACTAGACAACTTCAAAATACAGAACAATAATTTTATACCTATGGCTGTGACAAAATCGTAAGAAAGACTTTTCCTGTGACATTTCTGCTTTGTGACAAACTAGGTCTCACTAATTTGAAGCGGGGCATCCAAGTTCAAGATTTTTAAAAAACTAAAATACATCTCTGAGTGTTTCCAACTTCGTAAATCAGTACATCATACTTTGCATGCACTAGAATACTGAATATTGGCCTGGCTAACCAAGATCTCAAATTAGCAATTACCAGCTCTTAGAACTCTTCATCTCCACAAAGAGGCAAATATCCTTTTGAAACTCAGAATCTCAATCCTGGGGTTATTCTTCAGGGACAGAAGAAAAGAATTGTAGTAAGGCTGGGTTAGAGCACCCTTACTACTTTAGCTTCATGACTGGAACAGCTTTTTGACCAATGTATAGCATCTACTTGGAAGTAACCCTCATTTGGATGCATCTGTGCAGCTCCTAAAAGTCACTACAGTGCGGGAGAAGGATGGACTTCACAACTCTATGAGAGTTATATTCCGAAGCCGTTTATTGTCTTGTCTGACTCCAATATATATCATAATCTTTGTTTAGTCACTGTGCACACACTCATGATTGGTTACAGCTTGTTACACACATTATTGCAATTGGCTATATACAAGATACCACGCGCTGTCCACGCGCCTCTCACACAGTCAGGATTCGCTGCTTGCAGGTGTTCCTGTTTTCCTTGCTTCTTCTTAGCTGTTTACCACAGCTCCTTCTCCTCAAGGCCGAGCCGTGCAGATATCCAGCTGTTTATCAGCTTCTCAGTGCCACAGCACCTTCTCCTTAAGGTCGAGCCGTGCAGATCAACACCACAGCTCCTTCTCCTTAAGGTCGAGCTGTGCAGGGTGATCCCAACACTACAGAGAATCACAAAAGTGTCCATCACAGAAATTTATACCAAAGTGAGTGAAGTAAATTGTAGGAAGTGTATGAATCCATCTCTGTCCCTGCCTGGCATAACAGAACAGTGATAGCTCTGCTATAGAAAGGATCTTTTCCTGCTTGTATGAAGAGACAGGCAAGATTTTCGCTTAAGATTGTATTTATTGAGCATTTGTTACCCTATTGCAAAAAAGTTAAGAAAAACAGTAAGTTTCTCTCTTGGATCATGAATCTTTATTTGCTGTGTCAGCTACTGTTTATTCCTGATCACTAGACAAAGTAACTTGTTATCTATCATCCCACTAAAACATTTGTGTCAAGAATTATGAATGATAGGTAGTCTTAAAAGCTTATGATCAAAATCATGCCCGAGTTTATCATCGTGGAATAATTGTAACTTGCTATTGATACTGTCACTTGAAAGGGGACCAGTGTAGCTGTTCCACATTTTCTCAGTAGGGAAACACTTTCTTTAGAACAGCTGTTCTGCTTGCACAGAACCTTCAGGTTCTGGGTTTTGTGCTGGGTTTTTCTGCAGAAGCATGAAAAATGTTAAAATATCACAAGATATTTTGAAATATCACAAGATGAGATATTTCAGCCATGTTTCACAAGTTTACAGTCTCAAACAGTTTGAGAATTAGAAGTCAGTATTTGCTCTAGGGCTGTGAAAGTGATTTTATATATACTGTATGTATGCAGAGGAGAAGCAAAAGTATGTTCTCTGCTAGGAGGGACAGAGTAGATGTAACTCCTGGTCTGGTGGACAAGTTGTGCTCCTTTCAACCTCAAGAGCTCGTCAATCAGCTATTAGCCACAGTTAATTTCTGTTGATGAATGTCCCATTTCTGTTTGTCAAATTTAGACACAGAGTTGTTCTGTATAAGCATTTGCTTTGCATGACCTTCTTTCATCTAAAACTGAAGAATATAACATTGTAAAGATTGTTTTTTTCACCCTGTCTCACTGCTCTCCTTCCCCCTAGGATAACATATCTTGTTTTTTCCATTATGATCTTCAGTACACATGAAAAGAAAAAAACCTAATGCTTACAATTAAACTGTTTTAATTAACTAGTTATTTATATGAAGTATGCATAGTAATACTAATTGTGAGTCTCAAAGTATTTTAGCTAAACAACCTGGATTCATTAATACTGAGATTGAGAAACTAATCTTTCAATCATTTTTGTTGGTCCTTATTCTATGATCATTTACCACAGTATAAAACTAGTGTTTCAGTTTCTAGCTTCACTCAGTTCTCTATCTAGTTAGCTATTACATGCTTAGCATGAAAGTTAGCATTAGAACACTTCAGAAAACTAGGATTATTCTTACCAAAAAAGTTACATTGTCATTCTGGGTCTCATTCACTGAAATTGGTATCAATTTTCTTCTGATGTAACACTTTGTCTTATCACACAGTCCCTAAATGAATCGCATAAAATTGGTTGTTTTTTGTAGAAAATAATTTCTCAGTCAGTTTTCATCATGCTAATAAAAGAATTTTTGATATCATATCTTTAACTGCTTGTCTATTCTCTATCTAGTTACATAAAGTGCTTCAGATGATGTTCAACAAAATATGTGCTCATAAACTATATTGTTTTGCAATTGTAAGCACACGTTCAACTAGTGAAAAGATCTGGAATCAAAAAGAAGTAGAAGTTGAGCAGTAGAATTATGGAAACTACTTCAACTGTTTGGAAAACAATTCAGGTTCAATACAACCCCATATAATTGCAAATAGCTCCATAAAAAAAAACAGATGATAAACAGAAAACTGGTAAATATATCCTACACAACTGCAAAGGCATCCATTAGAAGACAGACATTTGGCTATTATTGTGCTAGCAGCAGACCTTGTAACTTAATTCAGCCTTATGGAATGACATTTATTACAAATATTAGTTTGGAAACCTTTCTGTCAAACAAGGCACACTCTAGTCTTCGACAAAATATGTAAATGATGCTTTACATAGACTCAAGCTGAGCTGTAATAGCATCAACGTAAAGATGTCATATATAAAGCTTTATGCAGCCAATTCATAAACACTTCTATCAAGATAAAAATCTTGTACTAGGTGTTTGTAAAATGGCAGTGCTGGATAAAACACACAGAATATTAAAGTCTACCATTAATTCAATTACACTAAAGTCCTTTCCAAGAGATCTTCAAAGTAAACACAGACTAAACAAGAAAGCACATTTGAAGGCCTTCTCCCACACAGCTATGAATTCTTTCTAATCTCTTAATTTCTAGTAATTTGAAGGAAATATACTGACCTTTTAAATTTTCCTCTGAAGCTGAGCTGGTATCAGTCAGCATCTTCAACCTTTGCTGTGAAACCTTTGCACAGTAATACTGGAGGCATTAATTTCCATAGTATTACCAGTCAGAAACCATTCAGTGTGAAGTCTAATATCTTCAATCTAAATTAGTGTCTCCTTAATGGCTCAGTCTTGAATACCTACAGTATGCAGGTGCACAATAGTTTTTACTGCAGTTCTGTTTGCCAAAAATGACAATGACCTGGTCTGAGTAGAGACAACAAAAGGAGGGCTGAGGGCCTGAGGTGGCACCTTGTGAAAGTAGGTGGAAGAAGCAAGATGATTTTGAAGGAAGAAGATTTAGAAGGATCTAATGACGACAAAATCTCATCTCTGTAAGGTGCATGCAACAGGAAAATGCTAATAGAGCCACCCAGTGTGGCAGGTTGCAGCCACTGAACATCACCAGAAGCAGACATCATAGGTAGAGGACAGCATGCACCTCCATCCCACAACAACTGCTTAGTCTACAGTTAAACAAGTGTGTGACACATCCCATAGATGAGATACTGCACCAGTATTATGGGAAACACTCTATATCTTCCAGCACTCTGAGGCTGTCAACCTAACTGCTCGTCACTTGGCAGTCATTTCTGCTTAAGCTAATAGCAAGGCTGATAAAGCAAACCTAATAAAGCAAATCTAAACTAACCTAGGAAAAGAAAGAGACCCATAAGAGATGATGAAAATAAAACTATCTCAAAAGTAGTTCTAAAATAAAAACGTAGATGGCATTCAGCTCATAAAGTTACTTTTTTGTTTACATGTTTGCAAGCTAGGTGTCTAAGTCGCCATTAAAACTGATGGGGATGTGGCTGGTAACAACTGGACTTCAAAGAGTGATCACATAATGATAAAATAGAAACCTAGAGTTTTATTTGGTTGCCCACACGCACAGCATTTCAAAAGGTGTAAGACATTCCTTGTCACCAGCTGTTACCCTTGAAGGGCATATACTTTCCATACATCCTGTTACACACATCAGCACTGTGGGGATTTCTTAGACACACTACTGCATCACAAACAACAATAGATGCCTTTGTGTGATTCAGTTGTGTCAAGTGTCTGGGCAGCAAAAGAGCAATATACTACATCTACTATAATGGGAATTTAGATACCTAACACATCCTGAGTACACTTAGATGTACATGATATCTGATTTGAGTCTTAATTTTGAGCTGAATCCCACTCTACATACTTCAAGTCTTAGATAAGTCTGATATAATTTGGATTTACTGTCTCTAAAGATTGAATATGCACATTAAGATAGTTTTATTTATCTCCCCTCTTACCCCCAACTTTGTTTTTCGCTCAGATGATACCTGAAAATGCAACACAGAAATATTAAGGGCTTTCCTCAAGCAAAGAAGCATTTACTAAAATAGAAAGGTGAAGAAAAGAAACTTTGCTCTCTCCAGTTCACTGACATATTCCCTTTCCAGTCTAGCTGAAGAGGAAAACCTGATGGTTTTTTTTCCCCTGTGCTCAGTGAAGACCATGCAGCCTCAGCCAATAACCTCCCATAATTTTTCCTTGAGGATAACTTCTGTAGTTACTGGTGGAACAAACTTTGCTTGTATTCTAGATAGTTGGAAGTTTCCAGAGATCAAAAAAGCACTTTTCTGAATTTCCATTTCTTCAATCTCTTCTCCTTGTGTAAGGCATGTGATCTGACTTTTGAGCATATACCAGGTATGGTCCTTCCACACTCAGGAATGCTTTACACATTTTGACAGCTAACAGTCTTTTTACCACTTACTTGTTTATTGACTTTGTTTATCATACCACTAAACAGCAATCCAGGCACATTTTGTGATAGTTAGTTACGTATCTTGTGAAAGCTACAATATCATTCTGCTTGGGAAGCATACTCTGTTGAAAAGTTCAAGAACAAAATAAATCAGAGAATGAAAATTAAGCTGCACAGTGAATTGCCTCAAATCCTCCTTGATATAACACAAAAATATAAACTGAGCTTTCAAATAAAATTTATGAATATCTTATGCAAAATCATGTTTGCCTTGTGTACACCATACTGAAAATGTAAACACTGTAACTAGGAACGCAAAATACAGTCCAAAGTGACTATTGATAAGTATGTGCTGAAAAGCCACTTCAAGTTCAGCTTGTTCCCTACAGTTAGAGAGAGAGAGAGAGAGAAGCAGCACACACATGCCTGTAGTCTTAACCAGACATGGAAATTTTATTCCAGGGTATCTAGCCAATTCAAATGCCCAGCAAATGTATACTGCACTAAAGGTAAAACAGGACTAGATTCTGTGACATATAACTTTTCTTCAGATCACTTTTGCTGTCTCAAGACTTAATATTAAAAACACCTGATATTTCTAAGAAGGTCTTGTAGTGCAGCATTATTTCTCTACTTTTAGATGTGTGAGAAAAAAGTAATAATTACACTCAAGTAAGAGTAATTTGTTAGCTAGTTCTTAGAATGCAAAGCCTGGTTAGAGCTTTCACGTTTAGAGTTCACCCAGGCAGAGGTAGGCTCTGTGTATGGAATATGTAACACATAGGGAAACGTCTGACCTAATAATGCCAGTATCACTGATGGTCATGGGACACTTTAGAAGAGTTAAAAGTCTTCTTACTTAGTTTAACAGGGTTCTCCTTTATAAATATAGCATCAGGAATTCCTCCTGCACTTTTAGGAACAGTTTGCCTTTGGCTAGAAAAGCTATTCCCATATGCCAGCTACCCATTTCCAAAAGGAATCACCAGTTCATACTATGAATGTAGATATAAATACCTACCCTCATCTGCTGCTCAGAGACTCACTTCAAACTGCCAGCACCAATAACTCATTTCTCCTGACATGATATTTGTTTGGACGTCTGCTCTGGAACACATTTCTCAGAAAACCGTCTATGGAGACCCAAGAGCTAAGGAAAGTTTTGGGGATGTTAAACTGTTTTGCAAAACAGGAAAACAAGTGCTGACAGTGCCCTACCCCCAAGGACCTTAGATGACATTAATCATGTTTTGTTGTCCAGTTTCTAGAGTTGTAACCAGTTATGGGCCCAATCCAGGCTCTTCTCTTGACTGCTGATCCAAAAAGTTTTTGAGCTTTATTTCACATTCAAGGTATTATGTCTGGGAATACTTAGGGGAAACATTTTGTTTCTCTCAGATAAAAACTTCTGCAAATTATCTGTACTTTATTTTACATGCAAATATTGCAATTGGTTATGGACAGAAATGTATCCTAAATCCTAATTTTAATTCCTAAAAAATGGAAAAAAAGTATTTTTAACTCCAATGTGTCTTTAAAATTACAACCCATTCTAAGTTTTTGTAATTCTTTTGTAAATTAGACTAGTATAAATAAATGGCAATTTTTTTTTACTGTAGAAAATGGTCAAATTGTTTTCAAACCATCACACAATCTATTAAGGCTAGAGCTCAAAAACAAAGGAGGTAAATCAGAGTCCTAGCTACCAACCAACAAACGGAAAGAAGAAACTGTTGAATGAAATAGGTGGACCAAGGGCAGATATTTCCAATTAAATTTCTAAAGTGCAGTGATTATAACTACACTGACTTGGAATTTAGCTGGAGAGAGCTTCATGGAATCAGAAAGTACAACACGAAAATCCAGGCTATATATTTTGTCTCCTTCACCGTCAATGAAAGGATAATTTTCTTCATTAACAGCTGGACAATATATGCAGAAGCTGAATGCAGGTCACCTGTATTCATGACTACTATTAGCTTTATGTCCAGCTACTAAACCAATCTACTTAGTCTACAGTATTTCCAACATTTTTCTGAAAAGTATGGAATAAGTGTATCTTCTGCCAGAAAGGAGAGCAAAAAAATTAAGCACGTCAATTTATTATTTTTAAAAGTCTAGACTGTAACTGTGAACTTTTCATATTACTATGTAGGTGAAAATTAAAATTGCCATTTGCATGGGGTTTCATTCTAGATACATCTGAGAGTCTGTTTCTGTTCAGGTACTATTTAAGGGAAAAAAAAATTCACAACCTGTTGTATGCGATTAACACAACTATATAGGTATATTCTATCCTCCAAAAGTTCAGGGATATATCAGAAGTTATAAATTCTCTTTATAGGCTTGGGATTTTTGTTGGGGTTTTGTTGTTGTTGTTTGTTTGTTTGTTTTCCCCAGAACTGTTTTTTAAAGTGCTTTGGACATTCTACTTTATTTATTTCACATCCTCTTCTCTCAGACAATGGTCAATGCTGGTTGCTTCAAAGGAAGATGTAAATGCTTGTTTATCTGATTAGTTGTGCATAAGGAAACTTTTTTTTCTCTTTGCAGTAGGAGATCACATTATGCAGTGAAGCATAAAATGTGATTGTTCTTATAATTATATATTAGTTAGAATAACTGCCAAGGTTATTTCAATTTATGTGTCTGTAAATTTTTATAAATCTAATTATATCTGCAAAAGAGTGATATAAGCAATATCATTTGGTCTTTAGAGTACACTCTAAAGTTTTGGGTAATATTTCAAATGAAAATATTCTGGCAAATCTATTTCCTGACTATTCTCTTCCTTTGCCTTTATTTTTTAAAAATTTAGCTATGTTGCTGAATTCTACAGATTTCAATTCTTTTTTTTTTTGTGAATTAGACATTTGTGCTAAAATGATTCAAAAACCAGTCTGGAAAAAAAAACCAAACAACTCAAAACCCCAACCAATGAACCAAAGAAATGTAGCAACACTGTATTCTTTAATGCTTACTCATAAAAGACCAGGGAAGTGAGTGAGTGATGAGTTAAGGAACTCTGCTAGTATTATGAAGTTATTGTAGGTGATATGAGCTAGAAATAACTATGAATAATAGGAAAAGTACTTTGTGAAAGTGAAGTTGCTTAAAGTGACAGTACCCAGCGCTTGTTACGAACTTGGCCGCCTTCTTGACATCAGCCATAGATGCAGGGCATTGGACGTCCCTATAATCCCTGAAACATAGCTGCCAGCCCCAAGCAGGTGTGTCAGGTATCTTATACAACTACAATGGAGCTAAACAGCCCCAGTGAAACAAATGAATTGCATCCTGAGTGACTGGCAATGAAATTAAATGTTAATTGAGTTACACAAAACAACACAATCCGTCTTTGCGCATGGGTGATGAGCTCCAATCACTACCACTACTGAAGAGTGACACAGCAGAGTATAGCTCCAGGAACACATCAGCCCAATGCTCAAAAAGGGCACAGCAAATAATGCTTTCAGATTTATTGGGAAAGAGAGGAAAGAGAAAAATAATTATTTTGCTACAGTATCATTCCCCTGTCCACTCATTTCCTAAATTCTCTACACATACCTTATTTTATAATCTCAAAAGATTATAGTATATTTTTTAAAAAGTCCAGAGCAAAGAAAACATATGGAATAGTTTCCATGTAAGAAGTAAGTTAGAATTCCTTCAGTGTGTAATGTTGCTTAAGGATGACTGCATAGAGATCGGTATGGAATAGGTGAATTTGTTTTTCACTATAATTTTCAGTAAAAAATATTATCGCATAGGAGACAGGGTGAAAACAGAGTCACTTTTTCAGCAAGTGGCAGACTTGTACAACTTGCTGCCAAAAATGAGAAGGGGGCTAAACTTTTGAACGTGTTCTCAGGGAAACTAGACTCTAAACAGAAGGCAAATACATCGAAGTTTACTACATATTCAAAACCACATTTGGTTCCTAAGGTCTCCTAAAAAGAATATATTAGGAATATTAGAAGGAAGCATCATATGTGCCTGTCCTTTTTTGGTTCTTGCTCAGCATCTCATTGCAGCGTTAATGGCTCGTGTAACGCTTCAGTAAATCTATTTTAATTTGCTGGAAATAACAATTGTCTTCTCTACAAAACTGAAGTCAACAGCCACCAGTTCTCTTGTCTCTGGGAATAACTTTCCTCCATTGTAGCCTGTTTATCTGATCAGGCAGCCTTTGGCAGCTGTTGTATACCCAGATAAGTGGTACGGAGACATTAGCAGAAGATCTGATGGAGGGATCTGCCATTTTTATAGCCAATAACCATACTTCAGGAAGGAAGGGAGGGAAAGGAGAGAGAAGGCCAGAAAATGTGGAGATCATGGAAGTTGTTGTCAAACCCATCATGTCTCCTATGTAAAAAAAATATAAAACGTGACTCACACCAATGGTCTCACATTTTGTGGGCATAGTCAGACAGTACCTTAATCTGTGAACATTCTTGGGAGGAACCGTATAACTCCCTTTGAAATTATGGTTGCTGCATGAAGAAGAGGGTGTGAATGCCTCCTGGAAAGGCCATGACTTTGAAAACTATTAAATTCCTTCTATTGGGAAAGGCATATAGAAAATAGCTCTCATTACATCTTTGAAATGTAATGGACCGAAAGAGTGGTTAAGTGTGGGGATTATATGCTACCTGACCTATGCAATCCTGCCATCTTGCCAGGTCCATAAGAAGGTCTAATTTATTTCAGAGGAAACAAGGCTGGAATTGCAACTTTTCAAGGTTCAGTGTAGCCAAGGGGTGTTCCTGGGCTGATGTGGATATAGGCAGCCCCTTACATGGGGCAGAGTCTAACTTGAGCATCTGGCCACACTGAAGAGACACAGCAAGAGGCATAAATAGCACTTGATAGAACAAAACTGTCTCTGTATCTTCCTACACACACTACCGTTGTAGGACATGAGCAAAACCCGATATTCCCCCATACATCACTATTCATACAGTGAAGAGTTTATAAGTGCAAGCCTAAAATGATGTTTATTGTTTTTCAGGCACAGCATTTTAAGCGGCTCTCAGTGGCTTTCCACTTCAGCATCATTGTTGCTAAGCAGCATCATGAGGACAACCTACAGCATGCTGTCAGTCTACAGAAAATGACTATGCTAACTGTCAAAATTATTTTTTCTATTTGTCCAGTGCTCACATTCAGCCTCTAAGTATTACTGCATGTTTGTCCAGGTGTAAAGCAACCCCCCTAGAATGTATTTTTTTAAAATGTTTAGAAGTTCAAAGAGTTTACATAGGGTTAGGGAACAATTCTGCTGAACAGTGAGTCTCTGTCACAGATAGGAACATTAAATATTCTATTTAGTGCTTACACTACATCCATTGCCATAGCACTCTATGTGCAGAAATAACAAGCACAGATCAGCTTAGTATACTTGTGTTACACAGTGATATTGCTCATAAGACTCAGAAGAATCTCCCTTGATGTGTGTTTTACAATGAATTCTCATTTTTAAAAAAATAAAAAGATCTTAAAAAGGAATTGTATCAGATTTTTTTTTAATGTAGTTTGTTCAGTATGCAGAATACCAATTGTAGATTGGTATGTCACAAAAATTACAACGTAAGCTCTTCAAACTGTGAGAAAGAACACTGAATAACCAAATTTCATTTGGGTGAATAGGAGGGGATGAAAACATTATGGCAGTTACTATTTCACTGTGTGATCTTGAGTACCTACAATGAAGGAAACATTCCTTGCAAGTCCTGAGAAAAGGAAACGTGTCCAAATATAGTAGAGGAAGCATATTAACCAGCTAGGAAAATACGCATCAGTATTAATTCTGCATTGTCATGTTATAAGAATAGACAAAAGCTATGACTCTCTCTCTCTGAGAGAAAATATTACAGCTTTCTTAGCAAATATTCCCTGTAGCTGGGGACAAGGAAGGAAGAGATCTCTGTTGCATGAAAGTTTAAAAAATTTGAGCAATGGATATAAATGTTTCACTTTTGTCTAAACTCTCCTTGGTCTCTGCATATAAGCAGAGAAGTCTAGGAGTCCAGATTTTTGCAGTTCATCACCACAGTCATTCTAGCTGGTTCTAGTATAAAGTTACATCACAGAGCACTTTTCTCAGCCCCCAGCATGCATTTTGCCACTGTTCAGAACATTTCTGTAGGCAGGAGTAGATTTCACACTCTGGTTTCTAAGCCCATGTTTCAAGCAATGATCCAAACTGATATGACTACCAAATAATAGCTGTAAGTTGGAACCCTTAGTGGCTTGTAAACTCTTATCTGGGACAAGAGAAAATTGTTGATACAGAAAAGATGTTTCACTATTAGGATGAATTTACACCGTTATCTCAAAGTGTTGTGAATCTACAAAGTTCACGAAGTACATCTTACATGAGCTACACCAAGAAATCAGTCTCTGGTGGCTTTTTCTTGAGATTTTAGTAGCTTTTTTATTACATATATCATAAAAGTGTTTTGGAACATCCTTTACTATCAAAACCAAAGCTTTTAAAGTTTATAACATTGCCATAGGGACTTGCATCTACCATTAAGAGCACAGAGTCTGAAAATATCAAAAATAAAGAATCAGAAATCTCAGCTAGTGTTCCTCTTGGGGTAGCATTCATATAAAGCTGAACTTTAAAATACCAATCTCATTTGCAATAAATTTCTGTGACTGTTTTGACAGAAGTAGGAAGCCAATACTACATACTGTAACTGGCAAGTTATCAGAGATATATCTGGAAAACATTGCCCATATCTTTCCTGCTTATCTTGTGCACAAAGTATAGTGTAATTTCTTAGGTTTGATGTAGTCTCATCAGTGTTATTTCCCAGTGCCTGAGCAGTACTTAATGATATCCTAAAGGGGAAGGCTACTCATTAGCAGCAGTAAAAAAGCAAAGCAGTTCACATAAATTAATGATCCATTCTCATGGTAGTCCTTGACATTGGGAAATATTAACTTTGTTTTATTGATCAGAAAGACAGAGAAGTGAGATAAAATGACTTGCCGCAGCCATGCAGGAAATTTGTAGTAGGCCCAGGAACAAAATGCATCTCCTAAATTCCACTTTGGGCACTTACATTTCAGTAGCTCTGGTGATAAATGTGGAAGGAGGAAAAAGATTTGTCCTCTTCTGTCAGAAAAAGTTTCTCCTTCATCATTTGTGTCCAAGTAAATATTAGAAATGAACAACATCAGTGCTTTCAGGAGCACCTCTTACCTTGGGGTTATTGGGATCCATCCCCGTCAGAACTTTATTATTTTTGGTAAAATTTTTCTGAGTCTTATTTCCCTTCTGCAGTAAGTGAGGATTTTGCAAATAATTGCACCAATGCTGGCAGCACACCACACAGGAAGAAGGTTGATATGGTGCCTAAACAGTATCAGTAGGAAATCCCACTAGCCAAAAAGCATTAAAGCTTGCTGGCCTTATTGCAGTCTATCCATACCAGCTCTCTCCCACTCTTAGTTATTTTACAATAACCATATTTTACAACTATCGATAAATAAATCCCACTGAATACAGCAGGATATTGTTTAAGTACACATGGCTGGACAATAAGTCTTGCAGATTCACAAGTGTTGACTCAGTACCCAAACAATTATTTCATAAAATAATTATATTAGAATTTCAAAGAGCTACTTAAAAGCATGTTAGTTTCAACATGTCTTTAGCAAGCTATGTATTCTATTTGTCTTTTGAAGGAGAGACAAAGAAATGAAAGCAATGCTGCTATATATCCTTTCCAGACTCACACAGATTGTTTGTCCATAGCAGGAACATACCTGTTGGAGGCAGCCTTGTGGGTTCTACTGGTAAAAACTCCTGGGATGGTAAGCACTCCCTGGAAAACGTGAGGTCATCAAGTGCTATGCCATCTTTGGGACCTTTTCCAGCTACCCCTTCAAAGACAACTTGGAAATCTTCATCTCCATCTCCAGCCAGGATTAGTGCCTTGCGCTGCCAGAAATTTCCCTGGTTTCCAGTAAGATTAAGGAGAATTTTTTCATGTTTTGATGTAATCCTCTGGTAAACAATCAATGATCCAATGTGAGCTCCATACATATGGTAATAGAAAAGTATCTGTAAGCAAGAACAATAGCATCAAGTATACAATAGGTGACTTCAGACACATTCTGCTATTGTATTTACCCTAATTATTAAATGGAGCATCATTAGTGGCATTCAGAATAGCCTTTAATTTTACACATTTTAAAAAATGGAATTAAAACACACACAAAAAGACTTACCAGTGAAAATTTTTGAACTATATCATAAGCCAAATGAGGAAGCCAGCATTACAATACTGTGACAGCTGATCTTACATTTCTTTTGAATAACTCTTGCATGTAAATTTAAAAGAATGAAAATACTTGATAAGGAAATAGAGGAATGGAGCAGTGCCATTTACAATGTGGGAAGTAACTTCAGTTTACTGAACACTTTTTTGGTTATAAATGTGTTTATACTAGATTATAGTGTGTAATTAGAAAATAATCTTCTCTAATATGGGAGCAAAACTTCTATATGGACTGCAGAAATGCAAAACAATAGCTAAAATAAAACATAAGAGGTTTTTTGATTACAAAACAGTGATTTTTTTTTTTTAGTAAGAATGGGGAAAACAAATTATGAAGTACAAAAGTAAGATCAGGTACATACAGAACACACAAAAAAATCACTGTGAAGAGTCATCACCATTAACCGCTCTCTCAGTTATTTGAAATTCAAAAGCAACAAAAGAATATTTGTATTTGATCAAATTAATACTTAATTTAGCTCAATGTCTTGTTTCTGACAAAGATCAGCATATTTCTAAGAACGATGTAGGACCCTGAAAGAAGGCGATTCATGCTATAATATGCAAGTACATGTCTACAGCTCAAATTTCTTCCTAGTCTAATGCATAGCACAGATCCTAAAGAACACAAAACTCTGTCTTATTTATTATAGCTATAAAAACATAATAGTAAATATTATGTAAATGTAAAGTGACATCCCTTTGTGCTACCTGGTTCTATAGGATTTCATAGGATTCTGCAGTCTATTACATTGCATAAATACACTATTTTTTAAAAAAACCCCACATTTCTATTTAATTATTTTCTCTAATTATTCACTAGTAAAGCCACCAAGGCCTTTGTGTTACAATTCTTTTGAAATTTTTATTATGTTCACTTTCAGAATGTCTCCTGTGCAATGAAATAGTCAAATATAATTTTTATAAGTAGTTTTCTTGTATGGAAATATTTCTATTCACCTGCCCATTTCCTGTCCTGTGACTACTCTGTTTCTCTTAAAATCCTTCTTTAAATTAGGTTTATCTATTCAATATATGTGTATATCTTTAAACTATATAATGATTTTAATATTTCTAGGATTAATCTCTATTTCTTTTTTCTACTGACAAATTTTGTTTTATTTTCTGACTGTCATTTAAATTCTGAGCAGATATTTTTCTAGAGCTGCTCACCACACTGGTCCTGATTGGCTACAGTTCTTTTCAAAACTATCAGACTGTATTTTGTGTGTTTGCTTTTCTTTTATGATCATTGAATTCATGTCCCCTCTCTCAGCCCCCACTTCACATTTATTTGCAAGACCCTTATCTCAACTACACTGAATAATTTTGTATATTGGAGTCAACATACTGGTTCTGTTCTATTACATCATTTCTATATATATTATATAGTAGCAATGTCATCTTGATAACAGTTATTCACTAATTTATTTTTACCCATGTATCCAAGTCCTTTCAGGACTCGGGCCTCACATTACCCAAGCTTGAATTATAATGCATGTGAAATATTTATTCCCATACTTAATTTGCTTTGCATCAGAATGCAGGTTAGCTCTCTAGTCCTCATTCTCCAAGGTTCTCTGAATGTTGTCATTCATCACTTGGCTACTTAATCTTTTCAAGTCTATCTGAAGAATTTATCATAGATTTTTGAAAACTAGAAGAATTATAACAACTGGTTCTGTTTGTAACTAATTTTCTGATACTGAAATAAAATTTGAAAGGTTACAATGCAAAAATATGCAGGAAATGCAACATTTGCAAAAACAAACAGGTCCCTCTGCCTTTCTACCATGCATACCATAAAGGAATTGCTGATATTAATAATATCTTTCATATTTTTTATTAAATAAAAAACCGTCATTCTTAAATTCCCTCAGAATTCCAGTGTATGCCCTGTTATGGGGCATATCGCGGATGTAGAAGTTTTGTCTGTAGAAGGTGTATAGATCCGGTGGGGTTTTTTGTAAATAACTTTCAGTGTGACAAAATATTTTTTTTCCAATAGTTATGTTTCAAGTATTTCACTGCATTTAATATGTGATACATCATACATATTCAGATGTCAGCCTGTCATTCTCAGTTTTTCTACATAGATAGAAGTTAAATAGCAGAAAAGTTAATTTTAAAGCATAAACCCAGACAAGGCTGAGAAAGAAATGTTTTCAAATATGATGTTAGAGAAAGAAGCAAACATCTCCAAGTTCATGTGAGCAGAATTTTTATTTATTATATATATTTTAGGCAATACAGAAAACTAACTTAGAAAACATGAGATCACGGCTCAAATTCTTAAGATATTTTATAATGGCTAGATTAAGTTTTTCTACTACACGTTGAAATTAGTCAAGTTTTGTTTGGACCATAAAAACAAGCCATTTCTGTTTAATGCTTCATGACTTTATTATCTATAAAGAGTTTGGGGAGTTTTCAAACAGGCACAAGAACTTCAATCAAATGAACTGCTTAGAATTCTCAAGCATAAGCAGAATGCTTTCCAAGTTTCAGACAAACTCTTTGCAGGTTTTGATTTTCCTCATGAGTAGTGAGTATGAGATAAATGGACCTAGAGGCAAATGACTGGACATTTTGAACAGAGATGTCATCTGCATATACAGTGAAACCATTTAGGACTGTTTAGATTTCAGTCTAAGACAACCTTCATTTGATGAGCATAGTGCAGTGATCTCACAATCAGTTCAGTTCAAAGGTTTCTTAAAAACAACTCCTCTTCACCAGGAGAGGAGCTAGGAGCTCCCTCGAGAGAGAGAGCTAGTTATTAGATAGAA